>NC_051180.1:106384990-106534990 GCF_013339695.2 Rhipicephalus sanguineus | reverse complement strand
GTTGGCGCTGGCTATAACGATACGCGATTCAGGCGTGTACGGTTTTATCGCTGACACCGGCAGAGGGAGAAGAAACTTACGAGAAACCTAAACAGCCAACCAGGGGGCCTATACCATACCACGGAATACGGAATACCATTCCGTTTATTCGTCGTCGCCACGCTTGTCACGCTTCGCGCCGAACATGTGAGGGCCCTGACGTATTTCGAAATGAGCAATTTTGCGAATAGTATCCCGTGTTCCGTGGTACATTACAGACCCACAAAAGTACAGCGACAATCTGTTTCGTTTCTCATGAACATGCACGTGACGACGGAAAAGAAATACCTGCAGCTCTAAACATCGTCCAAACGGCGTAGAGATTACAATCCCCCATCCTTCCCGCGGTTTATCGATGACTGGAGAAGTTCTGCTCGCGTTATCACTAGTATTGCTCGATCGTGATCGATGGACGTAATAAATAGGTACAAAAGCTAGAGCGGTATCGGTAAATCGTTGTCTTCGAGTTCTCAAAGATGCCAATCAAGATACGCACCACCACTTTCATGTACGATTCCCAAAGTATGATTTCGCGCGTCGGAAAAACCAGACTGATCTCCAGTCTACCTGTCTGCGGCCAAATGAAAAGAAGTGACACGCTCGTATACCGCTCTAAGCAACACGCACGCGTCTTCTCTCTCTCTCTCTTCTTTAAGGCGAAGGCCTTATATGCCTCATCATACGGGAAAAGTGACCGCCAGCATCGGCGGCGTCAACCCGAATGACGCCAAAATAGTCGTCATGTGATGACGCCACCTTATGACGTCATCATGAAGTCACGTGGTGTCACATTCTGTGACGTCATCATGACGTTGCTACAACGTCGCATAACGTTACGTCGCATCGTGACGTCATCACATCACATCGTCGCTTGGTCAAAGGTGGAACGATCCCAGAGGCACTGCAAGACCACGCGACGTGCGCGAAGCTTCCAATTCCTCCGATCTGGGAGGCAGTGTGAAACCCTGTTGGGTTCGGAAAGCTTTGCAGGCGGGATCGGTACAGTAGACTGAGAAGAAAATATGTAGACTTCCGGTCGTCTTAGGCAAATGCATGAGGTAACGTGAGACCTTTTTTTTTTCTTTCTCCATTTCTCATGCTCCCTTTAAAGTGGGTATAAGTGAGTGTTGTGTGAACGAAAATGTCGTGCGCGACAGCACCAGCGACCCAGAATGCGGCCTCGGGGAGTGTACTGTGAATTCACCGCGCACTCCACAAGACTGTTGTTTAACCAGCGAGAAAGATGTTTAATAAACGTTTTCGAGTGGATTTACGCGACGTTGTCAATTTCGTCTCCCTGCGGCGTCGTGACTGAAACAGAGATAAAAGCGTGCTAGTAGCATTGTGTCATAAATGTCTCAGTCTAGAAAGTAAGCTACTTGGAATGAAGTTTGCTGTGTTTTTACTCTCTGAAACAGGTATACGTGACTACAACGTTGCAGGAGACTCTTTCTTTGGTTTCAGGTAAGATAAAAAAGAAGATACTACTTTATTTCTGAAAATAACTACGCTACCGCGCAAGCCACAGCCGAGTGCAATAGGCACTGTAAATGTATTCAAAACAGACTTACACTTTACGAAGCTCGTGTACAGTGAACCGTGAAAGCTTGTGGGTCACGTGATCTCGCCGCCGACAGCCCTTTCGCGTCATCGGTGATCGATAGCACTTGCAGCACCACACGGAAGATGCATCCCTCCCTTAATCGATGGCCTGTATTTTCTCACTTGGCTCAAATATTTCCTATCTTTCTCTCTTTAACGTGATGAGCTGCTCGGCAGCGATGGCTACGTGCTTCTGTCTCCACGGTAGTAAATCAATATAATACTAATCAGTCGCAACTCGCAATCGGTTCGCACAAACTGATATCTGCCCAATAAGACACCACTCGAGGTACGCCATGACTGCGGGGTATTGCTATCAGAGTAGAAATGTGACGGCGTTACTGCAGATGAGCGCTTCGCGTGAAGACAACTAACAATGCTCTTCGCAGCAGTTGAAAATACGATAAGCCAGTGAATAACAAGGAGACTCACTTCCGGCCTGGCGCTGTGGCCAACGGTAGGTGGCGCACCGCTCCGTGGCCAGGACAAGCAGTTTCAGTTTAGCATTAGTCCTCGAGGGACGTCTAGCGGGATCTGAAAGTTATCGCGCCCTAGCGGCCCGTTTCGGAACAGTGAAAATCAAGATTTCCTATTCCTTTCTCACTCGTTGGGCTGTTCCCTACTACAACAGTCACCCTCACGACGAACTCGCCGCCGTTTCTCTCTATTTTAAGCTTCCCATTTGTTGCGATCAAACGTATACAGACTTGGCTGTCTATTATGAGCGCGATATCATCACTGCCTGTTCCCTGAATACTATATGAGAAAGCGCCTTCCTCAGACGAGAGTGGCCGCAGCCTGAACAGCAAAGGAGAGTCAGGGAAGCTCGCCTGATACCTCCCTGTCCTCTAAAGAGGATTCTGGGCCACGGCGCTGTTTTAGTTCTTAGTCGAAGCTCGCACGATAACCTTTAAATCGCGCTAGACTGTACCTATAGTTTAGTACGCGCTCGCGTGGTCCGTAATCTTTTGCGGTCGACTGCACATAATTGCTCGCGATCAGTCACGTTTTTGATGTTAGAGTAATTGATCGAATGCAATTTTATGTAGTATCTATCACTGTAATTAAATTACATTTTGTTCAGTGACCGTTTCACGTTCGGTGCGGACGGGTCCGGTGTGCCACCCCCTGGCTACGCCACTCCTGTGAAGCCTTTTCACTGGAATATGACATGAGCAGTGGATGCGACTAAACACCGTGGAAAAGTGAAACATCGTTGCTGATGTCTTACCGAACATATTAGTTCAATACTTGCGTGCAAAACTTTGGCAGCTAAAGCAGGAACATGCGCGCATGACGTAAACGAAATATAGAATAAGGAATCGGTCACCGTGACTCACCGAACAGTCCACCGCTTTCCGTGTCATCCTGGTGACAAACGCCAATCTATTTCCCTTGGTTTTTGTTCGTAGGACAACGATATCCTATATCTGGATTCTCTGGTGTGCTTTCCCCGGCATGCCGGCACGCAATATGTAGCACGTAATGGCCGCGATAAACTTCACAGATACTAATGAACAGGCTTATGAAGGGAGCCCAAGAAAACAAGCACGGAGATGCTCCTTCCTTGTCTGCAGACCACGTTGGTTGGCATCGCGAATGTGTCGCTTCGTGGTTCCTCGAAGCATAGAGTTTCCTAAAATGACCTAGAGGGAACTCTGGCGCTGCTATCGTTCAGCCACCATGGGAATGATGGGTAGTACGCGGATTTGCCTAGTCTTCGTGCTTGTGGGCTTCGAACGCACTTGTGGCTTTGTTTATTGCTATGTTTTGGTTTTCTTTCGGATAAAAGAATGGATCGTTGTGAACTTCGTGACCAGATTTGAATCGGTGAGCCTAAAGAAGTTAAAGTGGTGAAGTGAAACTGCTGATTTTTGCTGAACTTCGTTTTGCGACAAAGCGGATGCAGGCGACGCGGAGCCAAACGGAGCCGAAAGTACGAAGTTCAGACAAATCCGTGTACTACCCATGATTCCCATGCTGGCTGAAGCGCGATGCATTGCAGCTCCCATAGACACTAGCGCCAGAGTTCCCTCTAGTAAGTATTGTAGGAAACTCTATGCCTCGAAGCAGGACCGTCTGAAGAAACACACTCTAAGACTAAATCGAGTATTTTGGGAGTGTTTCCGCCACACAACAACAATCGTCATCCACCTCGCGTGCTTTCCTCGCATTATCACCGCGGTCGCGGCACTTCCCGGTCACGAACGGCGCGCGCGTTATCAGCGTGACATAGCATTCTTGACAGGAAAGTGACGAGAGCTGGGTTTTCAAGAAAGGAAACGCGAGCAAGCCAGATGACGATTATTGTTGTGTGGCAGAAATACTCCCCAAATACTCGATTTTGTCTTAGAGTGCAGCTCCAGCAAAGGTCTCACAAAAAAGTGCACGCACCATACGGCGACCTTTCATTTCTCACAGTGAAAGCGCGGATCGGGCTCTGCTTCCGGGAACTGCTCGCTCATTCGCGATATTTGGCGCGACTGTAGCGCCGCACGAATCGGCGTCATGGAGCGAGAGTATTCCTGGCCCAGTGCCAAGCGCGTTATCTGGTCACTGTCCTGCTAACGATATTGCCCCTCGACGCGTCCGGCACTAGTACAGCAATACCCGGAGAAAGCAAAACGATGGCTCCTCGAAAGCTGATCGATTTAGTATACCAACACTGCACAGATCCCACGTTAATTGTTTGTGTCACCTGATGAGGGGCAACGGGCCGGTCAGTTCAATGAAGGCGCAAAAGCGAAGTTATCACTGTAGCTTGATCGACCGATAATGCAGGGCAAAAGGCAGGCGTGGTTTGACGTTCAGAACATGTAAGAAGCCTACATACAAGTGCTCTAAAACTTGCATGATGGCTCTGTGGCCGAAATGTGAATCGTCGCCATTACCCTGCGAATGCCATTCCCGCACGGATCTAAGTCGTTAAAGAAAGAAGCGAAAAGTGCCGATACGTAACTCTCTCCTTACGAGGTCACCTCAACGGATCGGCACGGGGAGGGGGGAGAGGGAGTGAAAGGTAGTGAGGAGGAGAGGTATAGAGCAAAAAAAAAACAAAAAAAGGAAGAAGCGGGGGCGTGAACAGTCTTGTGACAACTCTCTTGTTCCTTCTGCGTGAACGCCTGTGATTATTCCATTACCAAGCGAAGAGTCAACTTATTCACCGTGGCGTCAGGAGTGCGAGCATGTATGTATCGACGCCCGTATGAACACTTGGTTTTGAATAGATTGTTTTAGCAGGATTGCATATGACTGAAGCATACTGAGGAGTTTGATAGATTCATGTTTGGTATAATATCAATGTAACGTATCAACGGTGCTTGACGAAAGTTTGTGGTACAGGTAATATAGAACACAATTAGCATTGTCAGTGACTAATGTTATGGAAGAGTAGCGTGACAAATTGCACAATATTATAACTGCTAAAGAGCTCTAGTTTGGTTAATTTTACAACTTGGTAGGGTTCTATGTAGGGTCCGAAAAAGTCGTGACGGAAGTGACGAGCTTTACTTCTTGGTGTACCATGCTATATAACATTTTCGTGTTATACCCCCCTGCGCCACAGCCCCTTTCTTGCGCATGCCTATGGTTGGAGGGGCATCAATGCTTATTTAAACGCGAAAATTGACCGTCGGCGTCCCGCGTCAGCGGTGTCGGGCCCAACACGAGTGTTGCAAAAAGTCAGCACCACGTGATGACGTCACCATGACATCACAGGCCGCTAAAATTTGTGACGTCATCATGACGTCACAAATTCTCGCGTGACGCCACGTAAGGTAACGTCACGTGATGCCACCATCACAATAACATCGTAGCTTGGTCAAAGGTGGGCCGATCACGGAGGCAGTACAAAACCAGGTGAGGTGCCTCCGATCCTGGAGGCAGTGCAAAACCACGCTAGGTGCACAAAGCTTTCGGAGGGCGGCGGAGCAGCATCATTACATCGGCTGAGAAGAAAAAGAAGATGGCTTTCGCCTTCGAGTCATCTTGGGTGAATGCACAAGAGACTCCGTTAGGTTTTTTTTTTTAGTATTTTAAGCCCGCTTTCAGAGTACTGCTAACATGGAACCGGTGAAACAATTCCACAAACCTACGGAGTTCATCCGAACTATGTTTGTTTTTGTTTTTTTTTAACAGCGGAGCTTTTTGAGCCGGCCGTGAATAAAAGCTTTGGTGTCCGCAGAAAACTACAGGTTGGTATGCACCACAGGAATTGGGCAAGACCCACTACCGAGTACAGCAAGTGCGAGCGCTAAACAAAAGCTATTAAACGAAAGTCATAAAAAGATAGACAGACAGAGAAAGACGCAGAAAGAGAGAGAAAGAGAACAAAAGAAACAGACACGAAAAAGAGACAGAAAAAACAGAGAGCAAGACAGAAAGAGAAATAAAGAGACACAAAGAAAGAGAGATAAAGAAGCAGAGAGTGAAGAAAATCGAGCCTCCAATGCGTAAAACAAGGGTTTATTTATGATAAACCGCAGCCCGACTCCGTGGGTTCCTGCTTTAGCGCGTGCTTCGAGCCAACGTTCTTCCTTTTCTTCTTCGATATTTTTCCAACAAAACTGCCCCGCGCACAGAAGTTCACAGAGGGTTTGATTCCAATGGGTAAAGGTGTTGGATTGGCCGTTTAACGGTATTCCCACCCGGTAGTCTCAATGTGCAGGATCTTATCTTGCCATCTTTTCCTTTATGAAGATCCTCTATTTGCACGATGTTCCATAGTTGCCGGCGCTTGTTGGAGTCTTGCAGAAGAATGAGGTCGCCTTTCTTAATTCGGTGAGACGAAGTCGTGGACTTGGGAGTTGGTATTGTTCTCAAATCCGAGAGGTACTCTTTCGACCAACGCTCCCAGAAAGATCTTCGAATTTTCTCTCGTTGTTCCCAGATAGCTCCAAGGTGGTTACTATCGAATGTAATCTCGGCAAGATTTAGGTCAGGAAGTGCAGATATTCGCCTTCCAATGAGAAAGTGGGCCGGAGAGAGGGGTTCCGGATCTCGACAGTCGTTATAAACATATGTGATTGGTCGGGAGTTGATGACAGCCTCCACTTCAGTTATGGCAGTCTGTAGCTGTTTCTCCGTAAAAGACGCTTTTCCGATGGACTTCTTCAACGCCAGCTTGACAGACCTGATAAGTCTCTCGTAAAAACCGCCCCACCATGGTGCATGATCGGCAATAAATTTCCATTTTATACGATTGTTAGCGATGTAACTACAAACTTCTTCGTTTCTCAATGATTTCCACAGTTTTGAGAGCTCTCTCTTGCTCTTCTTGAACGCTAAGGCGTTATCTGAATATATGACCGACGGAAGTCCCCGTCGCGAGACGAAGCGTCGGAAAGCATTAAGAAAGCTTGTGGTAGTCATATCTTCGACTAGTTCGAGATGAACTGCTCTAATCACGGCACACGTGAATAGGCAAATATACATTTTGGCGTAGCCATCAGAATGTTTAACATATAAGGGACCGGCGAAATCTAGTCCTGTTACTTGAAATGGTTCTGAAGCGGTCACTCTTTCCGGTGGTAACGGAGCAGCTACTTCGGTCATAGGTCTGGCATTGAAGCGTTGGCATACTATGCACCCTCTGATGATTTTCTTGATTAGTTGTCGTCCTCTTATTATCCAGAATCTTTCCCTTATTTGAACGAGTGTATCCCGAACTCCTGCATGAAGCAGTTGACGATGGTGCTGTAGTACGATAAGCACGCAGTAGTAGTGATCCTTGGGTAAGACGATTGGATGCTTCTCCTCGTAAGATTTTTTGCTGAATTGTAGACGTCCTGCGACGCGAAGAACTCCATTGTCGAGGAAGCATGTCACATCCCGGAGTATAGAATCACGTATATGCTGAGCTCCTTTAGAAATGTGATCAATTTCCTGAGAGAAGGCTGAACTTTGGACCTTTTTTATCCAATACAATTCGGCAGCTTGTATTTCTTCGGCAGTCAGGGGCCCCTGTGATAAATCTTTCCGCTTCATCTTCGATATGAATCTTAATACCCAAGCTGTGACTCGATGTAATCTCGAGAGCGAGCTGTAGGTATGGATATCCAGAATTGGTGATTCGTTTGAAACGGAAATTTCCAACGATGCTATTCGAGGAGTACGTTCTTCCGTAACGCTTAGTGGAAAATCTGTGGAGTTCAGAATGCGTTGTGGTGGCCATCCACTCTCTTTAGAAATAAGCCAGTTGGGTCCCGTCCACCAGACAGAGTTTGTTAGTAGGTCATGGGCGGATACTCCTCTCGTCAAAAAATCAGCAGGGTTTTGCTTTCCGGGGCAGTGTCTCCACGTTGTTATGTCTGTTTTACTCTGAATTTCCGTTACCCTATGTCGAACGAAATCTTTCCACTTGTGAGGATCCCCGCTGATCCAGTACAGTGCGATCATGGAGTCAGTCCAAAAGTGGACTGAAGTGATGTCCTCGTCCAGCTCTCGACGTACGTAGTCGTACATCCGCGCTGAGACTAGACAGGCTAGCAGTTCTAGTCTGGCAAGGCTTGTCTCCTTCATCGGTGCCACCCTGGACTTGCACAAAACAATAGTTGAACTTTTGTTGTTCGTTTGTCCTGTCGTGGAAATGTAGCAAACGGCACCGTAGGCTGACTTACTGGCGTCAGCGAAAAAATGGAGTGCGTATTTGTCGTCAGGTCCATGCGCCCCCTGTCGGTAGAACCTAGGTAGTTCTATATTACAAAGCTGGGGAAGTTCATTGCACCAACTCTTCCATTCGTGTAGAGTGTCTGAAGGCAGCTGTTCTTCCCAGTCAACACCTTTCCGCCAAAGTTTTTGGAAACAGATCTTCATCCTTATTGTGAAAGGAGTCAACATGCCAAGAGGGTCGTATAAGCGGGAGGTCGTCTGCAGCATGAACCGTTTGGTATCGGTCCTTTGCTGAACGAATTCCAAAGCGTTTCCTGGACTGAACGACAGTACGTCGGTGTCTGGATGCCACACCAACCCCAGGACTTTCAGCACTCCAGTTAATTGTCCTAGAGGCAGCTCCGATGGCTGTGTTGGTTGCGTGCTAAGTGCGCGTGGGTCATTTGAAGCCCACTTGTGTAGTTTCATCGATGCACTTGAAAATATCTCCGTGGCTTCCGCACGCAGTCTTAATGCGTCTTCCACGCATTCCGCTCCTATTAAAATGTCGTCAACATATATTGAGTTCCGTAGAAGTTTTGTAGTTTCGGGGTAATTAACCGACATCTGATGAAGGTGATGACGTATGGTCGCCGCTAAAAGAAACGGACTGCATGTCGTGCCGAATGGTACTCTGGCCATGCGAAAGGTGGCAAGGTTAGGCAATGGTTGACCGGGACTGGGCGCCTTCTCCAACCACAAGTACCGCAATGCGTCTCGGTCTGGGCTGTTGACACTGATTTGTAGAAACGCCTTTTCGATGTCAGCGACTAAAGCAATGCGATGTTTCCTGAAGCGGAGAAGCAGACCTATAAGATCGGCATTGAGGTTCGGTCCAGAATGTAGGCTTTCGTTTAGCGAGAGTT
Organism: Rhipicephalus sanguineus; assembly: GCF_013339695.2. Lineage (NCBI taxonomy): Eukaryota > Metazoa > Arthropoda > Arachnida > Ixodida > Ixodidae > Rhipicephalus > Rhipicephalus sanguineus. The sequence continues at coordinate 106,525,835 of NC_051180.1, read as the reverse complement.
CTCCCTTTTCATGGGATGAAGCATCGAATACTACCCGTACTCTTGTTGTGCGGTCCTCGCGTATCACTGCATGGTGTGGCATGTAATATACCGTATCCTCTGTTTTATCTTCGGTGACCTTCTCTGCTACACCGTCATTGGTGTATTTGCGTATGGCAACATCATACTCTTCTAGCAGCTGAGGGCATCTGCGAAGCTTCCGGAGAAGCTGATGTAGACGAGTCTCTGCGTTTGCTAGATTGTTGTTGTGAAGAATTGTTGGTTTCCATGGAAGCGATACCACGTAGCGACGATTCTCCATCTTGATTGTGCTGTTGAAGAAATCCAGAACTGTGTTTTCGTCTTGAGTCTTCGTGTGCTCCTGAGATTTTATTCCCATTATTTCTAAGTCCCAGTAGTTTTCCGTTGTAATTTTACAATCTGTCACTGCTTTTAGAACTATTGCCTCATTACAATGCGTGACTGTGGCGCAAGAGGCTACTGGCCCATGGAGAGTCCAGCCTAGAGTAGTTTCGACAGCTTTGAGTCCATTGTCCAAACTTTGTGCTGTTCCCGTAACAAATGACCAATAATAGTCACTGCCGATTAAGACGTCGACAACGTTTGGGCTGTCCGCTTGATCGATGTCTGAGAAGTAATATCCTTGGCGTTCAAGCCTGTCGATGACATCTTTATTCGGTCGTGGAATGGACTGATGACAGATATTAGTCGTGACGAGAGCTTCGATTAGTAGCGAATTTCCACTACGCTGTGAACTTAGAGTTGACAAGTACGCGCTGGAAAGTCTTCTCTTCATGTTGCCCTCCAAAATATCCCACCGTAAGGCTCTCGTGATCTAGTACTTGACAACGTAATTTTTCAGCCAGTTGTTCAGTGACGAAAGTGCGCTGGCTGCCTCCATCGAATAAAATTCGAGCTAGGCATTTGCTCTCTTGGCTGGCCGCCCAAGCAACAGCTGTCTGAAGGTATACGCGCCGTTTTGAATTGTCGGCTCCAATCATTTCGAGTTGCATCGGTGTCGGTGATGATTGAGCACCATTAGTCGGTTTCAACATCCGAGGGTCGCACATCGTTTCTGCGTGGCGTCGATTGCACTTCGTGCATGTAACATTCCTCCTGCAATTTTTCGCCAAATGATGTTGTAAAGTACAGCGGAAACATCGACGTGAGTTTAGGAGCCTTTTTTTCTTTTCCTCGATCGGAATCGGACAGTCGCACTTTTCTGTATCATGAGTGGTGGACTCGCAGAAAAAGCAGGGTTGTTTTTTCGGAACTGGTTTCGCAGATGAAGTTAGAGACTCCGTTGCTAAACGTTGATGGCGCGAAGATGATGTCTCAGTAGTGCGAACCTCGTTTACTTTAACCATCTTCGCGTCCTCTTCGACAGAAATGTGTAGGACTGATCGTTCGCGAGACTCTACTTCGGTTTGAATAAAAAACAGCAAAGACTGTGCTCGCCTTCAGTTCCTGAGAATGCTGGCCCGTGTTTCCACCTTGTTCTCTTTGCAGTGTACTTTGGCGTGCGATGGTCTTGTTGAAGTCGATGACTAAGTCGTGTGGAAGCGCCTTCAGGAGGATGGGGTAGAGCATTGCAATATAATTGTCTTCTGGTACTCCTACAGACTTCAGGGCACGTGTTTGGGACTGCACCGTGTCGTAGAGGCATCGCAGTCCTTGAAGGTCGTTGGAGGATCGCACGGGCTGTATGTCGATGAGTCGTTGCATGTGAGTTTGAATTATCACGTCGGTTTTGGCAAATCGGTTTTTCAGAATATCCAGTGCTTCAGCGTAGCAACTTGCAGTTGCCGGAAGTCCCGCGATGGCCAACGCCGCGTCGCCGGTCAAGACCGAACGTAGATAGGTGAATCTGTCGACGTCGGTGAGTCCACCGTTGTTGTGGATCAGTTGGCTGAACTGTTCCCAAAAGGGCGTCCACACTGACGGTTGGCCATCGAACTTCATGAGGTCGACTTTTGGGAGCTGTACTGCGGGCTGGGGCGTGCGTTGCACGGGTTCGGTTGGTGTCTCTGGTAGAGGACTGTTCTGGAACTCGTGAAACCGACGTAACCGATACTTGAGCTTCGCGCACGTCGCTGTGGCTCGATCGTTGTATTCCACAACGCGGTCAAACTCTGCCTCCGCTTCCGTGGTTGATAACAAAGGAACGATGGCGGAGTCAGTGGCTCGCAAGTCGGTGTGAAGTTGCGTGAGGCGATCGGTGAGAATGCAAAGCTGCTCCTCCGTAACAGCATCTTGGTCGATAGTTGCCTCAATCTCGTTGATAAGGCGCGTTAATTGCGCTCTTTCTGCCTTGCGCTTGAGCTTGAGAGCGTCCATGACTCGAATCCGCGTTGAGCAGCTAGAGGTCGGCAAGATGAAACCGTGTACGTTGGAAGGCGATTACCTTGGGGCCATCGATGTGGTTCACTCTTGCGAGGGCTTTCGGCACCACTTGAAGAAAATCGAGCCTCCAATGCGTAAAACAAGGGTTTATTTATGATAAACCGCAGCCCGACTCCGTGGGTTCCTGCTTTAGCGCGTGCTTCGAGCCAACGTTCTTCCTTTCCTTCTTCGATATTTTTCCAACAGAGAGAGAGAGAGAGAGAGAAAGGGAAGAAATAGAAATAAAAATAGAGAGAGGGAGAAAGAGAAAGAAATGGATAGAGAAAGAAAGAAATAGAAAGCAACAGGCACAAAAAACAGATGCAAATAAGAAACAGAAAGAAAGACAAAGAAATAGAAGAAAGAAAAAAATAAAGAGAAACAAGGAAAGCCACTCGGCTCCGCTATTCCTTAAGCTTGACACCGCTAGAGTGAAGCTGCTATAATTTCTTTTACCGTTCTTTTTTTTTTTTTTTCATGCGATGTGCAGAATTGCCATGAAGGGTGTTCAACGGTCGTGCACCCTTCCAATTGCCCTGTACAGCTGCCTTCGTCGTCAGACCTGCACAACCCGGCTTTAAACGACTTTTGACTCGTAGCTGACGTTTTACGATTGCGCTGCCTTTCACCCGCCCCGCACGTGCTTTGTTTCCTTCACAAAAACCGTCGAGATCTGACATATACAGCGTGCTAAATAACGCCTTCCGTGTCGTTGTCGATGCGGAAGGTGACTGCGCTCTTATAAATGGTGTACGCAGGGAAACGCAAAAGGTGCGTTGTTGTTATTTTTTCTATTGTAGTGAAAAAGCAAGGCATTTCGCTCTGTCCCGCGTGTATATATAGTAACACGTTTTCTGACCCAAACGCATCCGATATTTCATTCATAAACAACGATATCACATTTTCCGGTTCGTGTTCTGTCCTATACTCGGTTACAACCTAAGAAAGAAGTGTCAGCCCGCCCCCAGCCGTCGCTCTCCCTCCCACAGAGAATTTGCACAAATGCTCCATCCAGTAGCGCTTATACAGTTTCGTGACGTCGAGAACTTCTTGAGTGTTTGAGACAACTGACTTTCCCATACAGGCACACGCGTTTGTGTCCCTGGTTCGGAAACTTGGACGTCTAGGTAATACCGGTGTCAGAGGGGCACTTTGATCGCGATCATGGCTGATCCGGATTGGGCTAGATCCGGATCAAGTGCTGCTACTCGGTCACTTCAAGTAGCGATCAGACCAGATCAGGATCAAGACAATCGCGATCTGGTTTCGTGATCGCAATTTGGCTGACGTCAGCGCCAAACTCGATCCGGATTAGGCGGTGCCGTGTAGCAGCGACCAACTTGTTGATGGCGATTCCGAATCGGCCCTGACCGCGATCAAAAGTGCCCATGTGACACCGGTATAAATTTCGTCGAGGATTTTGACATCTCTGCTTAGCCAAACGTAATGATTGTGGTAATAACGACGAACCTTTAACTCTTAATACGCGTATAGTAGTTACATTAGCCGAGATAAAGTACTTAGGTCACCGTGGTTGTAACCCCGGTGACTTACACCGTGGTTGCAACCGACTATACAGTCGCTTACGGAGACGCGTACAAAAGGTACGTCATGGTTACAGTTTCCAGATATGCTTCCGGCAAAGAAACAGAGATGGCGTCCAAAACATTGAAGTGGTGTGGCGTCCTAGCTTTAGTATATAATTCCTGGGGTGTTCCAACACCACGACATGATTAAGAGGCATGCCGTAGTGTGGGGCTCCAGAAAGTTTGACTATCTTGTGTTCTTTAACGTGCACTGACACGGCACAGCATCGCGCAGCCTCTAGCATTACGCCTCTATCGAAATGCGATCCCCTCTATGGCGTCCCAGTGGTTGCGTGTAACGATGGCCGTATTGAGCGGGGCAGCACGCGAAGACGCATCTTGGTTTTTACACATATTGCATGTATACAGTGACACTCTTCCTACGTTTGGTATACGCATGGTCAGGCTAATGAGATGTGCCGATCTATTCCGAATTCAATTATCTTTATGGATGAGCAGTTAGTTGCACAGGCAGACATGACAGACTAATGAAATGGACGTAATAAAAATTCCGGCCGATCCCACGCATTGCGGGAATTGGTTTCGTGCGATGCAATGAGCGAGTACGTGCATATGGTGCATTTCTTTGAATTTGATCTAAGCGTTACGAGGTGGATCGACATGTTTGCGTAAGTGGAGTAGTTGCATGCATAGCGAGGGCTTACCATGAACGTCGACTACACTGCCGCTTTAAGGGTAGCTTATCTTCCGACGTAACGTCAGTACTTACGTTAAAGCGCACACATCAGATTTATCGAAACGAAACGCAGGCTACGGTGCGATGATGTGAATATCGTACGTAGCATTCGTTAGCGTATTTCTCCTGGGTCGAGCAACGCTCGAATATAGCTTGCTGAGTCATAGGAGTGCACATGTAATGTTTGTTAAATTCTCATAAAAGCGTATGGCCAAACACTGCAACCACAATTGACGTCACCCCTACTGACATCTGCATAGGGCCCTTTTCAAAAGCAGTTTCAAGGCCTGGTGTGGCTCATTGGTAGAATACTTGACTGCCACGTAGAATACCTGGGCTCAACAGCGGCTCGAATCATAATTTTTACTGTTTGCATCCATCCATATTTCCTGCGACGCTTGTGTGTTAAGATTTCCAATGTCTGTTGTCGCCGTTCCTGGGTTGATATCGACTGTGTGGCGCATACCCACATACTATGCCCCGTGTACATGTGTGTATGAGCTACTTCCCCGATAATGGAAGGCGAGGAAACCGCCAGTCCTAACATACTTAACCTAACTATTGTGATTCCGCAGCTTATCGCTAACGCATGTCCCGGTATGACCTACTAGCTTTCACCACAGGTGAGAGGAAGGTGGTATGCCAGAGTTGCTATATAATCAATGAACTTGCTTTTTAAATGCGAAGCATTTCTTAGCGAACCTTTGGCACTTTGAGCTTTTCTATCTATGTATCTATCTATCTATCTAGACGCCTACGTCTGGATGCCCTCATGATCGCCTCCTTAACTTGGTGTAGACCAATATTGGCATGGGAGGGTAAGAGGATTTGACGAATATGATTTCGGGTCATGACATGAATAACGTAAAAATCCTGTCGCGTACGTCGTCAAACCCTTTCCACTAGACACGTGTGGCACATACCCGTTTACCACGGGCCGCGGTGTACGGGTATGCGCCACAGGTGATGGACAGTTTATATCTACCCAGGAACGGCGAGAAAAGACATTCGTAACTTAAATGCTAGAGCGTTAAGGAAAACCGACATCGGCAGCGTTGACTCGACGATCGGAAAGAATGAAAATTAGGATTGCAGCAGGAATCGAACCCAAGCATTCTGCGTGGCAATCAGGTATTCTACCACTAGAGCCGCGCCAGGTCTATAAACTGGTGTGGAAAAACAGCGTACGCTAGGCGTAATATCGGTGCAACGTCAGTTTTGGTTGGTGGCGCTTGCTATATAATTTTACAAGAAAGCAATAAACACTACATGACACTCGTGCACGACGTGTACTTCCACGATACAGGCGTCATATCTGTGGTCTATGGTTCCAGTGTTAGCTCCGCTTTTATAGCAGTCTAATAAACATTACGTTTGTATATCCTATGATTCAGCAAGCTATAATGAAGCATTGCTCGACCCAGGAGGAATACATTAACGAAAGTTACATATGATATTCACATCATCGCAACGTAAAGTGCACTTAGTCCGCCAGAGCGACGCAGTGTCCTAGAGCTTCATTTCTAACGAGGCTGGGCGATGGCCTCATGCTGACCGAGGATGATGCCAGATTGATTGACAGCCGCTGTGTAGACTAGGCTACCTTGGCCACATACGCCCAGGTATTCTACGAATACGACAAGCACCATCCACTGATGTTGGTCTACGTAGCACTATCCAGGCCTACCAGCCTCGACGACCGTCTCACCAACGCGAAGGGTGGCTTCATGTTCCGACATGTCGCCGGCTCTATCAACAGACAACTTGTCGACGAATTGACCGAGGCATCCACGAATTCCAACAGCTCTACTATACCACATACTTCACTACACATGGACCCCTCTTCACCACGATCACGACCGGATCCTATAACAAGTCATGACCAGCTACTGGTGCTCACTCATCACGGTGATGATATGCCCTTGTTCAAGAACTGTCAAGAACTTCTTCCACACATGCACACGTGTTCGTGAAACGTGCGTGCGTTCTCCGGACACGTATAAGCACTACATATCAGCTTACCGCTTCTGGTGTTGGTAATACCCACGTTGCCATTGACAGCGTTACCCAACCGTAAACAACTGGTTATATAACACATATGCGGCTCTTCAACACATATGTGTGTGTATAAAATTTATACAAATCTTCAGCGTCATCTTGTAACCTGTCGCTCAGTAAAAAAAAAAAAATTACGCCACAGTCACCTTCCCGCCGCATGCTTCACATAACATCGACTCCCACGATACATGGGAATCTGCCGAATTTTTTTTTTGCTTTTTTATGGTTCACATGTGTTTGGACTGATCCTTTCTGGCCTATAGCCTTCCTACACAAGCTGCGAAGGTTCATTCTAGCAGGATACATATAGAACAAAATATAGATAGAGGGCTCCTAGGATATTCGGCCCCAAAAGACCGGATGGGGGGGGGGGGGGGGGGCTCCCTTATGCATGCCTGTCTTGTCTAACCCTTTGCAATGAGCTACAGCCTCACTGGAAATCTATCTTCACAGAGAGGAATGGCTCCTCAAGTTTATAAGGTGACAACCTTATACTGACTCACATGTAAAAAAAAGAAAATCACATCAAGTGCGAAAATGTAGTTCAAATCCAGCGCTCATGTCGTTCTTGCGTAGCGATTGGTGTAGTTCTAAATCCTGCGCTAACCGCAGCTCCAATACAGTGAAACCTGAGGAAGTGCGTAGCACTGCCACCAAGCGCTTCCCGTTCGCAGAGATCCCACTGTTCCGTTTACCAAACCGTCGATAAGCGTAAGCACGTATAAAGGGTTTCCCCTGCACGAGTAGAATCTTGTTTGGGGAATTCGCAAACTCGGTGCGCGACATGCGCGCAACTTTTTGCTGCGATTTGTCTACTTCCTGCAGTTGAGATAAGTGTCGTCCAGGGGCGTAGGCAGAAATTTTTTTCGGGGGGGGGGGGGCACCTCCTTGATCTGCAGTGGGGACCGGGCAGGCAGATGTGGTCGAGTGTCATTTCGTGCTCTGTGTACCACGGCAAAAAAAAATTCGGGGGGGGGGGCACGGGCCCTGTGTGCTACGCCACTAGTGTCGCTCTGCAGCGAGGTCCATGAGGTTGCTTCCCCATTCAGATGTAGCGCCGTAGAAGCGCCGGTGGGAGGAGCAATCTCGCGCTTGACGAAGGCGGCGGCGTCCTCTCTTGCGCGGTGCGGGTGTCAGCCGCATGTTTCCGAAGCGTTTTTAGCGATATTAAGTTCATTATTGCGATTACTTCTCGGTGATGTCTGTTAATTATATCATTTTAGATTTTGCTCGTTTATTTGAACCCCGTTTTGAGCATTGTTAGCTTTGTTTAGGCCTGCATTGACCACTTGATTTTGAGCGTGATCGCGTCACATGAGATCTACGGATGGACGGACAAGCCGGGCCCCTAAAGTACTACTCACTTAAAAAACATGGCGCCCTGAGGCATGAACGGAAATGCTACCGAAAGGTGGGCCGATCCCAGAGCTAGTGCAACACCGACTCGGGTACAGAAAGCTTGAAAGGGGTCTTAGGGACTTAATATACTAAGGATATACCAAGTGGCTAGAGGTGGTAAATAGCTGATTAGGTGACTCAAATGCGAGTTAAGGTGAAATAAAAGCAATCAAAGCTGAATTGAAGTTAACTAAAGGTGAATGAAATGGCAAAGTGAGTTACAGTTAATTATGTTTTAAAGTGAATTAAGCGTGAAACTATAGTGAATTGACAGTGAGTCAAATGCTAAAGTCATGAAAGATAACCAAATGTAATTTAAGGGGTGTCTCGTGGGAGCATAGGGTTTCGCCAGGGGAGTAGCCAGGGGGGGGGGGGGGGTTGGGGGGTTGAAATTTCGTTGGGGGGTTGAAATTTCGGGGGGGGGGGGGTTGAAACCCCCAACCCCCCCCCGAAATTTTTCAGTTTTGCTTGCGTATATATACACGCGCACATACAAACGCACGCACGAACATACAAAAAGTATGGTTGAACCCCCCCCCCGAAAAAACTTTCTGGCTACGCCCCTGGCTTTCGCCAAAAACGTATGTGCGACTGGTCTCTTGATATGTCGCGAAACAGACAGATAATGCAGCAAAAGGACGCAGTCAGAGGCGTACCAACTCGTTCGCGAGTGGGGGGGGGGGGGGGGGGGGGGGGGGGGGGGCTGGCGTCGCACACTCTGTCCGCTGCATTCCACCTGCAAACCTCAGACTCTCAGTCTGTCATTGTAAATACGGTGAGTATGAAGAACCTGCTATGACTCTAGTACCTTAAATTCTCACTTCTTAAACAAAACATGTGGCTGACAAAGCAAGGTTCTTCGCCGAAGTCTTCAGAATAAGCCGAGTGCCAATTTATTTACTGTTAGAGCCCTCTAGTATAAAGTCTTTCTAAAGAAGAAGACCAAGTTCACTCGAATAATATCACGCGTAATATTGCGCGGTGGATCACGCGTAAGTGACCCACCGCGTAATTACCACTTACGCATGACTACGTAAAAAAAAACTGTTTTCAATACGGCGTATTGTTCGACATTTGTTCGTCGCTATTTGTCAAAAATTCTTGGTGTGCCATAAAATCCCCTCCTTGTTACGCGACGTCACAAGTCTGCGAAAACTCGCGGCGTTAAATGAAGCGTGCACAATAAGCAGCACATTACTGTGCTGAACCATAACTATTTTTTTTTTTTTGGAATAGCCAGACAGTGTCTCATTCTGAACGTAATTCAAGAAGGCTGCCCACCAGTCACATTGGCAGCGGCTACTTATAGCAGCGGGCGAGATGGATTCATATGTGTATGACAGGTACTTTCAGTTATAGTTTAGCGACGTTGAGCTGTGCTTGCGCGTATACAACTTTCTGTGAACTCATCGTTGCTGACAGAGAGGTAGAGAGAGAAATAAACATTATTAGGAACAGACACAATCCTTCGCAGGTGGGCAGCCTTCTTAGTCCAGAAAACCGTGGACGTTCTTCCTGCTCTGAAAACTGTGGATCATCTCCCTGCTGAGGTAGATCAAGCTACAGGGCAAACTTGAAAGCTGGGCATCTCAATGTGCTGAGTCGACACTGCTTTGTTACGAGCCGCCGCGATCGCTGCAGGCCTACCATATGATAAGCAACTTGTGAAGCAGGCTAATCGGAGACTAAAGTGGGAATCTTTTTTAGCTTTCCTGGATCGGCACAACTAAAATACTCGACACATCTGCACACTCATCAACTCACAGCAGTCGGATATGAAGCAGTGGCGGTGCTATTTGTTTTGAAAGAAAGAAACTAAATTTCCTGAAAAAGGAGAGCGTTTGATCGGGCTATAAAACGTTTACTGGTTCCCGCCCGTATTTGTGTCGCCGATTACATAAATTTCAGGCCAGGCCCAACAAAATAAAATCATGACAGATTGCTGTAATCTTATAGAGCCCCTGCTGAGCGATAGCCTAGCTCCTCTGCAATGCTCGAGCGCGAGGCGCGCAAGCGTGGAATAGGCAGCCCGCACCGCAGAGAGCCTACAATGCGTGGTCATGACACACGGAGGACAGTCGTCACAGAAGAATTGTAGGAAACGTTTTTTTTTACATAATTACGTTATTGCTGCGTTCAAGTAAAACTTTGCCTGACTTGTTTGTTTTCCAGTCGGCAGCCGACAATGACCACTGTCGGAAGTGGGGGGGCTCTGGCCCCCTAACATTTCTTAGTAGGGGGGTTAGCGCCTCCCTTGCCCCCCTAGTAGATACGCCTATGGACGCAGGCTACTCAAATGGAAAACTTTAAAGGAGTACACGCTACATTCGTGGCCCGCCTAAAGTAACACGGTCATGGAGCAGCTCGCAGGCGGCAACTTCGGGCCGAGGATAAGTCAGTTCGAGCTCGCGAGGAATAGCAGAGGCGGCACACATATGCGTAACATCACAGGCGTGAACACGGGGAAAGGGGCAGCACCCCCCCTCCCACCATTCCACAATCCTCTACAGGGGGGCGCCAATTCTGTCCCATACCATCACTCAGTCAGACCTTCCAAGTCATTCTTTAACGCGCAGGGCTATAGCTACGCATGTTTTCTGACGATAATTGTGAGCGAGGAGCCGGACAGCCGGACGTTGCATTCAAAGAGCTGTTGACTCACCATTTACCCCCGAAAAGCCAGGGACCAATGGCAAACCACTGTGCGGAGCACGTCATCGCTTCGTTTTACTTTCTACGTCCATTATGGAGCTTGTTTCCTTTCGAACCCGACCAAAGCGGGGGGAGGGGGCGCTGCGGTGAAAGTTGTCTACCCCCGTCTCCCCCACCCCCCTGATGGATCCCCCTTTTTACGCCTATGCGTAACATAGGTCGCAAACACATTAATAAACCCAGGGATAAACACTGGGACCGCCCCTTTCAATTTCGCTGGTCAACCATGTATATACCAGGGTGTAAGGGCGATAATATTTCCAAGTGTCTAACATTTGCGATGTGCCACCATTTATTAGAGCGGCTTGCCCCTCAGAATTCACAATTACACGACTGGTGCTGCAAATACCGAATCATTCTTTTTAAAATGTGTTAGGCTGCACTTGACTCTGTTGCAACCTTATCTTTCAAGAACACTTGACCTCTTTATCTTTTTGCGGACCTTTTGCTACATATGCCCGTAAGTGAAATTAAAAAGTAATCTCCTTCAAATGGGCGCTATTTCTCAGAGTTAAAAAATATGCGCCGCATCATAAGTGTGCGCATGGATTCCCATTAAAGGGAGCAAAGTTTCATCACAGCCTCCGCACCCCCCTTCCCCCATTCGGCCAAGTCCAAGGACAACATGCATCACAATCGATGAAAAAAAGAATAACAAGATGAAGCGATGACGTGCGTCTCACAACCGCCTGTCTTTGGTCCGTGACTTTCCTGAAGTAAGGATAGGAAGTAAATAGCTCCTGGAATGCAACATCAGGAGCCTTCGGCAGCCATTATAGTTCAAAACCTGTGTGGCCATAACCCTGCTCTTTAAAAAATGACGGGAGGTCTGACTGAGTAAACGCTTGGGGCAGACCTTGCCCCCCACCTCCCCTTAGGTGACCAGGGGGGGGGGGGGGAGGCAGCCGCCCCCTCTACCCCCTCGTGCGCACGCCTATGCGCAATATTATTACAGACATGTAGCAACATAACAGTTTAAGAACTTGGATTTCTTCTCAGGTTATGTTGCATCCAATGAACGCGCACTTCGTGCATTCGCAACTTGCTTTCGTATAAATACCTGAGGCAAAAGAACAAAACTTTACTTGAAATGAAGTGCACAACATTGAATTTCAGGAAGAGTACGCCCAAGCAACTTCGCGTTAGCAAAAAAAAAAATCAGATTTCGCGCGTGCCATCCGCGTCCTTTTCTGGGCGAAACGAGGGGAGAGCGGCGGTGCGAATATGGCGCTGCAATTTTTATTAATTTGCTAGCCGCACACGGAGGTTCATATGTCAGTTGAAATGGCGATGCAGAAACTTGAAAACGTCTTAAATAAAATGCGCGAACGATGCCGGAAGCGGGAAACGTACACAGGAGGGGGGGGGGGCACTACCCCCTCCTCCTCCTTTACTGACACCCCTGCACGTTCATGTTACGTGCGAGCTTAGGAAAGCACTTGCCTGTGCTTAGTGTGAAGCATATTCCAACCCCCGTAAATTACGCAGGTTGATGTTTCACTGGTAATAAATCAGGCGGTTTGCAAAACTGAGCCCCCCCCCCCCCCCCCCCACACACACACACACATTATTTGTGTGTGCGGCGTGACTGACGCCAAATATGCCGGACGACTTGGGCTGACGTGCCTGCCCTAAGACGGAACCCTGCGTGCGCACGCCTATTTATGTACAAATGCTTTAATGAAAGCGCCAAGCTGCTGCACAAGCTGCTTTGACAAAATTCACTCTTGTAATAAAAAAAAAAAGCCTACATGAACCAAATATCAACACCAACAGTAAAGAGCTCTACATCGCTCGTAAGATGAATGCGACATGTTTTAAGCGCTGTTCCAATTAGTGCATGAGGGGTTGCCTTGATTTGTACAACTGAAAATGGAGTGTCGTGCTTTCAGTAATTCCCGCCATATGTGTGAGGAATGTCTAGAGAGGTTAACAGGAAAGGAAGACAAAAAATAATTAGCAACACTTCATTGCTTTCTACAGCAATAGCTGAAACTATTATAGATGGCTGGAAACTGTAATTGCATATGTACCATAGTCACTCAATCTGCATCAGTGATGGCAAGTTTCGCTGCAGATCTTGGCATGAAAGTCAAGCTAAAAGTATGTAGGTGTTGAAGTTCGCTCTGGGTACGTGTTAGCGCAGTGGCAATTCTGGTGGCAAATTTAAAAGATGAATGCTATAAGGTATTGCTCCGTCATAGCTTTGTACTATCATGGGCAATTGATATCTCAACAACTTACGGTTAAGACATATTATTTCGTTCTTGCTTCCACCGGTACACCTAATGTCAGCATGATTTCAGCTTGCATACTTGTACTGATGCATAAATCGCCCTTGGCAACCACATAATGAACGGTCTGAGATAACGATCTTGAATTATCACTCATGAAGCCTAGTATTAAGGCTTGAAATTTCTTGCTCACATTTCATTTGCCCATGACTGTACACATAATGGTACAGACCAACATACAGCAATAAATAAAAACGAGAGGAACGCTACTCTCCTAGAAGTCATTTATTATCTCAGTGTTACATCACCTCGTAAAAGATTTGAATACCCTGTATGCAAAAATGCTTTGTATATAAAATGGAATTAAATAAATACACAAAACAGTGTAAATACGTGATTGCCGTATTTCAAATCAAATCACTTGGATTCTGATTACTCTTTTTTTTCTACAGGTCCAGCGTCAACTCTATATCAGAGCGGCGCTGGTATGCAGCCAGAGCTGGTACACAAAGCCTCACACCATGGCACCCGGAGGGTCATTCATCTTCAACAACTCTATTATCATCACAACATACAGAACGATTGTAGTTCCACTATGGACTGCAGAGATTGAAACAATGTGCTGATTGGCTAGCTTGATCCTCTGATTGACTTTAGTACTTCTGTGTATTTATTCCTAGATGTAAATGCGCACCAACCCTTCTTCAGGACTATGTGCACACACCCTGCGAAAGGACGATTGTACTCATCACTCATTCATCTGGCATTCTGTGTGTGATTACATTAGAGAACATGTGTCACACATCAACAAGGAACTCTGGATAGCACAGTGACAAGGACACCAATAGGCTTCACAGAATACGCCTTCACGAAAGAACGACGACACTCTCAACAAAGCACTGGCGCACTTAACAAGACAAAAACCTTGAAGAGAGCCATTCAATCGAAACCAACCGTACTGCAATTCCTGGCCATGGCAAAACGTCTACACTGCAGTCATGGTTAGCCAAGATGCTCCTGCTGAATGAATGAATGACTGAATGAAGAAATGACGCGTGGCTGCTCAAACAATCCAAACCAACATGACACCGATGAAAGCCATTTCAGCAAGCCCTTATGGAGCGGTCACAGAGCTGCAGCAGTTTTGGCTGCGTCGAAAGTTAAAGCGCCACAGTGGGTCGGAGTGGTCCGAACAGCCAACTCATTCTTAGCACTGAACAACATTTAAGTACAGCCGGTACCAATGAGTGCACCAACAAGACTGAAAGAAAGAAAAAAGAAAAAAAGCAAGGCAAGGGAGTCACTGTCCTGCTAATGTTTTATGTTCATGAAAATAAAAAAAAGGACAATAAGAAATCAGCCATGATTTAATAAAAAAAAAAAAAAGGCAGGAGCAGCCTGCACCGCTGACCTCCACTTCTAGGAATCATCAACCATGCAAATGTAACAATAGTGAAACATCCCAAATAATAAAGAAAAAGAAGCTATCTATTCTTCCATAAATATATTAAATAAAAACTCATAACACGACTAGCTATACCACAAGTGTTGTCGTTGCCTTTGTGTAATTTAATGGTGCACGTTCCCACTTTGGAATGATGGCATAAAAACATCAAGAATGCAACACGCATGCAAATAAAGAAAACCCACAAGACAAAACTGTACTTCCCCATTGGCAAGCTTCACAGTGTTTCTACTAAAGCACCGGTGCAAAAATAGTTGCTCAGTCTCGTCCGAGCATAAACTAGAATGTCAAAAAAAGTGCAAGGAATACATATGTATATATATATTATACTCTGATGATGTCCATTAACACGTGCGGCAAAATGCAGTGGTGCCATTTGAGGGCACACACTGGTGAAATGGTGAACTAAGGAAGAAATAAATATGTCACCTAATAAAGACTAGGCTTGCAAAGGACGCTAACATTAGGACACCGGTAGTTGCTGAACACAAGAATGATGTAAAATGGACACAATGGCAAAGAAAGAACAAAAGCATACAGTAAACTGAACGACCTGCCCAAAACTATAAATTATGCTGACACACGATCGTCGAGCCATGGCACAGGTATAGAGAAGCTGCCGACAATACGATGCAATGCTGTGTCCATGATAAAACTTGATTTTTCGTATCAACAGCATAGAAGGGCAAACAGACCATGCCAATGGAATGAAAAGGAGAAGACAGCAGAGAGATGTAATGCTCACAGCACTAAACAATGTCAAGGAAAATAAAAGCTAACTGAACTTTTTCACTGTACTCCACGAGCATCTCGGATAAAAACCCCATATAAAGATTCAGGTTCCCTTCAACTTGGCAAAACACATTGGCAGAATTCATTAGGGACCGACCATGTCTCTCCGCATGTAATAAAGGTGCTGATCTAATGTGTTTGAGTGGTCAGAGACAGTCAGGCACCTGGTAAGCTCATATATTACAAATATATTACCCTGTGCAATAAAGGTGAACCCTCCAACAACGAAGCACACCAAGGCATTTCCCCGCCAACACACAAAGGGAAAAATAAAGAAAACACTGCTGAGTGAACATTGCTTCAGCCACTTGTGAAGTACACCTAGTGAATAGTTTGTACAAGGTATATTGACTTATTCAAAACAGCACTAAGCACTCCAACCAGACACTAAGATATCACGATTCCAGTGCAACACGTAAATGCACCAAGGGCAGGAAAGAGTGGGGCCGAAGGTACATACTCTCACACTAGATGGCAAGAGCTCTTTGGAATATGTCGTACAAGTACATCACCAGAACATTTTCTTTCCCTTAAAAATAGATATAGTATATATTTATATATATTTATATATATATATATTATAAGCAACATCTGTGTATATACGAGTAACCGTGATCTTCATACTCTCAACAGGTATATTAGTAGAAAACTGTCATTATTTTTTTTTTCGATCTGTTCAAAGCCTCTTGGAACGTTCAGAAAGTGTGGTTCTCTGCTTCTGGCTGGTTGGTCTTTAAAGCAGCATGCCACCATGGCTGTCCCTGTAATGTAGAGTAGCAAATGGCAAAATGCGAAGGCTTTCTCACAGGGCTCCTCTCTGGTCAAATGCACCTTGCACAAAAGTCAGGACAAAAATAAGCAAAGCACAGCCATCTGGCTTCAGTAAAACAATAAATACAACAACAACCTAGAGCACCGGAAGAGGAAAGGCGTGCTGCTGCTGGATCAGACTTCCGCACTGTTCTTGTGCTGATGGGATAGCACATGTTTGTCGAATTGGTCCTTCCTGTAGAAGATGCGCTCACACTCGCTACATGTGTGAGTGCTAAGGCCAAGATGTTGCCTTCTGTGCCGCTTCCAGCTGCTGTAGTGTGTGAAGAGCCGTTTGCAGTCGTCGCACTTGAGCACCACATTGGAGGAGCTGCCACCCCCGGCTGTCCCTTGGTCACTAGCAGGGGAACCTTTGGGTTCACGTTCATAACACCCTGGGTCAGACAATGCCTGATCATCTGTCTCACTAGTGCTGTTCTTGCAGAACGTTGGGTCTGTGCCCTTATCCCATGGGTAGTCTGAACCGGTAAGAGGAGATCTCCTTTCCCCAAGAAGTGTCTTCAGGATGTTGCCATTGCGATCAAACGTTGATGGGGAGTTGCGTCTTTTGGCTGTAGTGAGTGCAGAGCGGAGCTGTGAATATGGTTCAGGAGTTTCTGACTTTATTGGAATCATAGTAATTTCACCGTTTTTCGGTAGAAGCTCAATGATGTCCTTGGACAGTTGCTCCTTTACTTCCCCATTGAGTGAAGCACTCTCTTTTTTCTGAACCATATGTCCAATGGGTCCACGTGGTGGAAAGCCTCTTTTAGCTTCTTCAATGAGGATTTCACTTCTAGTCTTCACACGCCTATCAGTTGCTAAGTTGACCAATTCTCCGTTTGGCAAGGCAGAATTCTGTTTACCATCACCACCCTTGGTTGTTCCGTTACGGCACCAGTTTCGGAAGGCTTCTCGGACATTTTGAAAAGGCTCAGAGTTCCCCATTAGGGGCACTTGGGTTTTGGCAGGAGTCTCAGGAACTACAAGGCTTCCCACCTTTGACATATGCGAAAGCACATGCTTCTCCATAAGATCCTGTGGCCCACACGCATCACAAGCATCGCAACAAAACCAATCTACCATGTGATGGTTAAGCTCCTGGTGGACATGTGCATTTCGAGGATCATCAAATGTTCGCAGGCACAAGTTGCAAACTGACTTATCACTACAAACGTGCACTGAATCACCAAGTGGTTCACAGCATTTTAAGCAATGGTTTCTTCCGTGGAGTTTTTTCTCTACATCAGAAAAGTAAATGCCATTTCCTGAATCACCCACAATATTGATGATGCTGTGGACTTCTCTAAAATGAGTTGTCATCTGCTGTAAATCGCCAAAATGCTCTTGGCACCAACCACAATGGTGCCTCTGGTTACGTTCGCAAGTATTTTTATCTATGCCTACTTTAGCAGAGGTTACAAACTCTTCTAAACCTTTCTTCTCAAGATCTACGTTACTCATGCCTAACTTGCTCTGGGCTGATATGTCAATACTTGGCAGCATAGTGCTGTGCTTATCAAGGACATGCTCCACAAGTGCATTTCCATCTTCTAGAGTTAAATCACAGCAGCAACAAGTGTGGCTTTGCGACTGCACCAACTCCTTATGCACAGACTCAACATGCTTGCTAAGCATGCCAGTATCTTTGAAACACCGACCACAATAACGACAGATGTGTATGACCATATGCTCCTGAAGGTGCTTCTTGGTAGGAAACTTGGCAGAGCATAAAGTGCAGGCCTCTAAAGCCAAAAAACTGTGAGGCATGCCAGACAGCCCCCCTTCATCGTCCTTTTCATCCTGACTAGAAGAATCTTTACCCTGCTCCAAAGTTTTTGAAATGGCAGACACATCATCCCTACATTGATGGTCATAGTAAGACTGCTCATCTGGAAAGAACTGAAAGCACACTAGGCACGTATATTTGTCAGCAGCAGAGTTGAGGGAATCTGCATCCCCATTCAGGCCAACAAGAACTGTGTCTTCAGAATTGGCATCACAGTCCTGGTTTCCTTGGTCAAGTTTCTTGGCGCAAAGCACTGCTTCCTCAGCTGTCTGCTGAGGTGGCGTCTGGCCCATAAGCTCAGGCAGCATGGTATATTTTGATGGTCTACCTCTTCGAGAGCGAACTACAGTATTCTTGTCATACTCCTCTGGGAGCTTAGAATGTGTAGATAAAAAATGGGAAGACAGATCAGAAGCACCTTCAGCAATATGTCCACAGACAAAGCACTTGAACTGGTCACCAGAAACATGCTTCTTCTTGTGAGTTGTCAATGACTCAGAGCGGAAGAAGCTCATGCAGCAGTGTTCACAGGTGTAGGGACGCACGCCTGTGTGCATCTTCTTATGCCTCAGATAGCTGCTGCGATTAATGAAAGTTTTTTTGCAGACTTCACAGAGGAAGACGCCTCTCTTGGTAGGATCACAAAGCCCAGTACCTGGAAATGCTGGACTGAAAGCAGACCCTGTTGTCAGCTCAGCTGCTTTGGTTTCCTTCTTAACTTTTTGTGCTTCTGAAGACAGCATGCCTTGGAGGCTAAACTCTGACAGCATGCCGTGGAAGACTTCCTTAGCTACCTCTTCGATTCGAATTCGCTTTGTGTCATCCGCTTCAGGTGTGGGCGCCTTTGGGGCCCAGACACGTTTTCTTCCGTGCCTATCTTCCTTGTGCTTCATCAGCTGAGCCTTTGTCCCAAACGCTTCAGAGCACAAATTGCACATCCACTGGTGTTTAGTCCCATTCATTGTTTTGGCACTGCCTGCATCTCCATTGTCAGCTGGACTAGAATCTGTGCTCTCCTTGATTGGCTGGAGAGACAGTGAGTCAAGCACAATGGTTTCAGCAGGTGGCTTTGCAGCAGTGTCACCCGCAAGATCAACATCACCTGTAACACCAGTGGCAAACCGATGCTTTGTGCGAATGTGCTCCTTTAGGGTGTCACTGTTCTTCAGCCACATCTCGCAGACGGTGCACTGGCACATGTTCTGCATCATGCTGTTGTGTATCTTCTCATAGTGCTTTATCCAGAGGTAGCGCCGAAAGAACTGCTTTCCACAAATGTCGCACGTGTACCGATGCCCACAGGAATGCATGCGTAAGTGTCGGCGGTAGCTGCCATAATTGGTGAACGTCTTGGGGCACAGCTTACACAGGTGTAGGGTTTTGCCATCCGGCAATGAACTGGTTGAAGGAGAGTCCTCTCGGCTGGGAGTTTCGCCCTCAGCTGCGTCCTCAGTTACCTCCATGGCGGAAGGAGCTTCACTATCTTTGGCTTTCTCTGGTGAAGGGCTCTCTTCTCCTTCAGATTCCCTTGAAACCGAGTAGTCCTCTGAGAAGCATTCCAGGCAGTGCTGCTGCAGCTCTGTTGGGCTGCTGAAGGACGTCCAGCAAAGGCCACAAACATGCTTTGGTGCATCACCTCCATCACTGGCATTGCTGCTGCTGTTGTTTTTGCTGCTGCCAACGTCCATATTGCCATCTGGCATGATCTGCAGAAATAAGAAATGTGGATCAGTTCATGAACGTGGGGTAGAACTCATATGTAATGCAGGTAAATGCACAGTACCATTTGACAAAAGGTAAAGGAAATTTAATAGAGTGGACGGCCTATTTCAGACCATACCAACACTTACAATATTGTTTGTTATGTCTATCCACATTATTTCACTTTATTAAAACTTCTGATATTACAGTCCTACTATGAACACTAGATATTTTTTAAACATTAAACCAGCAAAGTAGTACCAAAAGTAGAAGAATAATATTTCTCTTCAATAACAGGAACATCATCATTTCTCTTTTTTTTTTTTTTACTCAGAAGCCATAGCCACAGCTAACAATTCTAAGCTTAATACACCAATTGGTGCTGCAAATTACCTGCAAGGATACTTCAAACAACCAGTAAGAACACATATCAACAACAGCCAGTTGTGAACGCGTACTTTCTATTCCCTTCTTTACTTATTTTTATTACTTACAAACATCTCAGTCACGACACTAAGAAGCCATATAAACCGTAAGTAATTGCAGTAGGGATGCGAACAGCAATGGAGACAAAGTACTGCTGTAGCTCAAATTAACTTGGGTTGAAAATTAACATCTAATCAACTTGCCCAAAAGTCGGTGCTATTCAGCATATCACACTAGTAAATTTTATGAAAACTGAAAGAAAACAAATTCAGTAAGACATTATTTCCCTGTTTGTCTGTCTCACCTATGGTAAAATGACAGTTACATTAAATAGGACACTAATGAGAAATGCGAAAACAACCTAGGCTGCTCAGGTATTACATTAAAGTACTATTGTGATGTTGCAGTAATATGGTAATTTTAAGAGAAAATGAAAGTCAATATTTTAATTTAAAAGTTTGCAATTAAACCATAGCGCTGGTGTGTTAGAGTCGTGTCACATTTTTTTTATGCTTGGGCCTCTATGGTTCAGAAAAAAGATTATTGAAATTTGCCAAGTTCAACCTTTAGCTCTCATAGATGTTGTGTAATCCATCCTTACAATAAGCAGATGCCATCAATATCTGTACAGTCATTGGCAAGAACTTCAATCCCGTTTTGATGCTTGGCTTTCATTGCTGCATCTTTCAGCAAGAATTTTCTGATGGCAGGAGTAATTTGCTTTAGTTAAAATTCTTTGGGTGCATCAGGAACTTTTCAGTATAGTAGTGTCTAGCCTCTCTCATGGCATTTGTCGAATGTTCCAAGCAACTTGCACAAATGTGTCTTCCCGGACAAAGTGGGAATGCCTGCAAATTTATCTGAAAATGACTGCAAGCCTTAGGCCCAAAACTGATGCCTATGAAATCACACTGTGGTTAAGGTGGGGTGAGACTTTGAAAGTGAGTGTCAAAACTTGGCTGTACAGCAAGGGTAATAAAAGCTGTGGCTATATAATTTGCAAGGAATTTTAAAGATAGATGCAGGTTGCATTGGAGCTCAAAATCTGTTTTAAATCGTATTTAGTGTTTTTTTATTTTTGCTTTATTAGTTTTTTTAAATATGTACTTTTTCTTAAGATGTACTATTCGCAGAACATTGAAATTTTGTACAAGGGCACCTACCTACACTTCACAGAAGTGGAGCTAAAATTATGAGGGTACAACAAAAACTGGATTTGTCATGTCTTTTTATGTTTGTCAATGCATGACAATTGCCACTTATGAAGTTTTTTTATAATAAAAAATACAAATGCATCTAGGCTACTTATTTTAGTTCCAGTTATGTAAATGCCCCTAATTAATAATTGTCAGAATTTTTGTTTGCTTATGCTCGATTTTTCCTGAGAAAAAGGTACACAAACTCTGAAAATGTTTCGAGAAAAACTCTGAGATTACGCATGCGTACACCCACATTTCCTGGTATCGTGTTGAAGAAAAAGAGCCAAAAATTATTATTGAAACCGCAAGTACCCAAGTGTGATAAATTTTCTCAAAGATAAAGAAATTCTGTATCAGATGACTGCAATATCTCAAAATTGATTTTTTTTACCATTAAGCTGTAGTCAAATATGCCAAACCATGTTTCTACAGTGCCAGGGGGACAGGAGTGGCTACAATTGCGAGACTGCATTTAGTGAAGTTTTCTTTGTAATGAGTAAACGAGCAGACTTTGTAGTCTGCGATGACACGAGGGATCAAAATGGCTATGGGTTGGGAGAATGCATTCAGTCAAGCTTTCAGTCAAGATAAGGGAGCTAGGTTTGTTAGTACAGATTTGTAACATGCACAAACAGAGAATATGGGCATCTCTTAGGTCTTGTTTTTTTCTGTCTGCTGCCACTGCCATACTACGAAGCTTTCTCAGTAAGTTCACACATGAACATGCTGTGTTCTTTGGCAGTGAAGAGGTGCGTGTGTATTTAATGTAATTAACATCCTTAGCCTACTTCCCCCTTGTAGAGCGTAAATATGGATGTCTACAGAGGTTTGCCTCTGCGTGCTTGAGTAACAAATTGCATTAACGTCAACATAAATTGTGATGCAGTTTAATAATAATAATAATATCTGGGGTTTAATGTCCCAAAACCATGATATGATTATGAGAGACGCCACAGTGGAGGGCTCCGGAAATTTCGACCACCTGGGGTTCTTTAACGTGCACCTAAATCTAAGTACACGGGCCTCAGACATTTTCGCCTCCATCGAAAATTTGTGATCCAGTTTGTACCAAAACTTTTGTAGAAGGGAAGTTGACTGAATGTATAGCCAAATGAAGTTTCTCTAAAGCGTTTCTTTAGGTGATGAAACGAAGGAAGCCACTGGTCATCCAAACCACTAGTGGACCATAACAAGGGCACGTAAAAAAATGGAAGTAAGGTTACACAAAAAAGCACACATGGCATTCAAAAACATTATTTTTACTTTAGTCCTCTCTAGCCAGGCTAGGAGCTCGAACTACTAGTGGTCGTTTTCATGTTGTTTTGTCCAGAAACATATTTTTATACTGGCCACTTCAATACATTTGTGTTACAAAATATAGTAAGCTAGTTAGCTTTTCCTACACCTTTTATATAACGCTCGGCTAATATCTGGTCTTCCCACAGCAGAAAAGTGGCAGCATGTCAGCAAAGTTTGTGCTAAAATGCCAACTGATATGTGTTCTACAATACAGGAAGATACAGCAAAAATAAGACCGCATGCTAAATGAGCATGTGTTCCATGTGCCACCCTAGCAACACTGTTCTAACAATTGCGATTCCGATAATTAATTATTTTATTATGTAATAAATACAGGTGGCCTGTCGTCCTAAACCTATACAAACCACGATCTGACCATGATCAATAGATGTACAATTCTAATGGCTCAAAAAAAGCAGAAAGTAATATCAAAACAAGTTTAAATGAGTGGGTATTATTTCTGGAGTTAAGAAACATATGCATCAGTAGCTAAGTAGATAAAAATATTTCTTAAAATACTGCTCATTACAAATGCAAAATGTAGCCACAGCCTCAGATATGAAAAGCTATGTTTTCTCAAAACAATGATGCCAAATAGTAAAAGCTACAGAGCAACTGATGATTAGCATTCGACTTTGTAGTTTACAATGGTTGCAATAACTCTAGGCTGCTGTCTGCATCCCTCATTGCAAAGATGCAGTTGAAATAGAATAGCAGATCATAAGCCTGAAACGCTAAAAGATTCACAATGTCAAGAACCCTAAATATAATACTGAAACATAAAAAAACCATGCCAAGAATATAACGATAAATGACTGGGAAATCCTACAAGTGGCTCAAGAAATACTGTACGGCAGACTATGTGTATAGTCAGAGGAAACAGTCATCCTACTTCACTAAACAGGAAAGCCATTTAAAACCTTAAAGCAACAGCTACAGAAAGTTAGTAGAAAAAGCATGCTGACTCTGAAAATAACTAATCCTCAAGCTTACAAACGAAGATAATGAGACAAGAAAAATGAAAAATTACAAAACCTTGAACATGCCACACTCGTGCCAAGCGTAAATCACATCTTCCAGTGAACTGTTCACATTTACCGACCAATTGTTACCTCGACACTATATTCAAGATCTGAGGAAACCATATTTAGAGAGACCAGCCCTCCGACCCTAACCACCCTCCCACTTAATGCCTGCAGGCCAGCTAGGTGAGGCCAGCAGCCATCTGTTTCATGGAGCCCACAAACCTACAGCCCACTGCCGCACTGTCCAAGGTACGCATGACGCTGAAAGCTGGGTCAGCAGATGCACGCACTGAGCCTCCCTGTCTGGCTAGCCAGGCTGAACTTTTTTTTTTTTTCCATTCGTCACACCTGTGCATGGTACCCGTACACCTGTGCCCTGTTTTCTGCGCTCCCTTGTTGCTTAATGCAAGAACTGCGTATATGCCAGAGATATGATGCATCCCGTACTCTGAAATCACTTTGTGCTGCTATCGCTTTGGTCAGCATTCCACTTCATGCCATTTGTTGTTTGCGAGTGCTCCATTTCATAACAAGGCACAGTAGAGTGAAGTATTGTTCAACAACAAAATTGTGTCTACAAAAAAAAAGGAAGAAGGGCAATGGTAATGATTACGCTAACAAAGGTACACAAAAGTACCAAGTTGGCCTGTTGGTTGGATGTATATGTTCTCCTGTAGTCCGTATTTCTCCCAGAATGCAAACAACAGAAATGTGTTATCAAAAAGCACGAATGTGAACTATATAAGAGACTTAAATGTTATAGAAAACACTGTTTTGCTAACTATGGACAAATAGAGTTGAAACACCGCTACCTCACCAATTTCCACTAATATTACTGTAGTTATGTGCGCCACAACACCAGTGATTCAAACCGCTTTCACATTGTAATGCATGGCACCAACAGAAAACTCAATTCAATGACTGTTGAACATTTTGATGAATATTCCAAAGCATAATTACATAGCAGTGAAATCAGTGTACCCAGCGATGGCTTTTTAAGCCCCAAGTCACGATACTCCAATGCCGTACACTCTGCCAAACATGAAGACAGACATGTTCTTTTTCGTTTCCCTTTCTGCTACACCCTTGTTGACAAGAAATGTTAGGACAATTATGCATAAGCAACAAAGCAATACAACCCAGCAGTTTATTTCCACGGGAACAGTCAGAACTTATGTAATACAAACACTTAGAAAAAGCCAAAGCCAATATTAGTACAGTGGTTATCCTCTTTTGGTATGCCATACAAGGCAGTAAAATCAATTTGTTCACTATAACTTGCTTATTAATTTTGCATATTCAATAAAATAGGGGCAAATAGTACAAGCTATGCCTGCTGTGCGAATGCTAGCTGAAAAAAATATAAAAGCTTCTGTGCGGCATAATTTGTGACTTCACTATGTGTGCAACATTATTTTTGGTAGGTGTTAAATTCTTTACTTTTAATACAATTGGCATACAGTACATCGAGGAAACTGTACCAATCGGGAAAGCCAATAATTAATTACAAAAAAGAAAAAAAATCCAATGTACGCAACTTGCAGAACATAATTATACATAACTCAATATGAGCTTAACTTAATATTTGCAGGAAGCTCGCAGATATTGCCATTGTTACTGCAAGAACTGTAGGCCGCTACTAATTAAACCACTTAATAGTGCTACATTAAGAATGCTTACGTGATTACTGAGAATGCAATTACAAGCAACGACAGCACTGACTTGAAAGCAAGTGTTTTAACGTTAGTTTGGGTAGGGGAAAAAAAAAAAGATGCCCATAAACTAATACACGAAACAACAGCAATAGGGTCACTTCTGAAGGTTTCGCAGTGATTTCCTCCCGCAATAAAAGTTCACTTCCAAGTCGCTTTTCGCGTATGCTCACTCCTCCGTTCGCACTGTTGAGTTAGCTCGCCGATCGAAAGAGAACGGAGAAAAAAAAAAATTTAGACGCTCGGATGAGAAAGGATGCGAAGTGTATATTATGCGCACCGTTTATGAGGTTGGCACGTAGCGATCGCGTCGGCGAAACATCCGCACGTACGCGAAAGACTCACTGCTCCTCAAAGACTCTCCCTTCCTGCGAAGGAAGACACACGGACTCAATCAATCCCGAAGGAAAAAGGAACCTACCAGTCGCGGTTAAAGCAGCGATAACGGGCGAATTAAAAGCAATCCTAAGCTGAACGATGTCATCAATCACTCGATGTAACGCAAAGTAATGATGAGAGAAGAGGGGGCTTTCACCACCGAAGAGGTAATGTGGGGGCACCATACACGAACACCCACTTATGGACCGGTGAGGGCGCACACGGTAAATACGGCGTGGCCCATTAATTATGCCGGCTGGCCGCCGCGCACCACGAAGCGGCATCGCGCGCCGGTAAATAATGACCAGCGATCAGCGTCCGCTGCGGCGCGCGAGCCGATCGCCAGGGCTGGGCCGGCGGCCCGGAGAGCGGAGTCGCCATCATAACGGCACCAGCGCGGCGGCTAGTGGTCACGGGGTAGCGGCCAAGCAGTGGCCGTGAGAGGAGCACTCACCTTGGCAGCGGCTCGCGGTAAGACTGGTCGTCGAACCACCTAGACGACGACCCGCAGCTCGTCTCGGACCGCACATAAGTAACACGACGGCACTCGCTTGGTGGTAGGCCGAAAATACGCCTCGTCGTCTTCGGTGCCGCCGCCGGCGCAGACTCGACCGGGCGCAGCGGCAGTCGTCGTTCGCCAGCAACACCTGTGCCTCGCCGCCGTCGCTGCCTGCGGCCGCCGCGCGCCACCCCCGTGAAGCAGCACCACCCTGGTAGTCGTGATCGCTGGCGCCATCTAGCTAGCGCCGCGAACCCAGATGGCCGACCGGTTTAATGCGCCACGAGAAGCACCGGCGTCGAGAGGGCGAGGAGGCGCACGCACGCAGCACCACGGGGCGAGAGAGAGGAGGAGGCTGTCCGCACACGCCGCGCACACTTGCTTGAGCTCGGGCGCCGCTGCACGGGGCCGGAGACCACGCGGCCGGAGCTCGAAGCTGGCGAGCCCTCGGGCGAGCGGCACGACGCTTGCGCAAGGGCCGCCGCCTCACCTCTCGCAGGCGGTAACCGAGAGGCGGCCACTGCTGCAGCACGCCGCGATGGCCACTGCGCCGTCGGTTGTCGACATCGTGACAGCGGGCGACGCCAACCGCGCGCTTCGCTCCGCGCGCCCGACCGTCGAGAGATTGCTGCGCGCTTGCTTGTTTGTGCTTTGCCTCGAGACAGCGGCACTGCTACGACTGCAGCAGCCGCAGGAGGCGAACTGGTGCGGCGGCGTTGCGACGCCTAGCTGGCTTCGCCGAACCTTGGCATTTTGATTACGGCCCGTCGAGCTGCGACGCAGGCATGCATGGCCCGCGCGCGTGTATGGTGCGGTGTCTTGACGTGACGGCCGGATGTGGTCCATGGCCGGGTGGCACCCTCCTGACCGCCGCTTCCTCTCAACCCTTTCCGTGCGACGGGTTGGTACCTTACGTCAGCCGAAGAGAATCATGCGAAGTCGCCTTGCGCTTCCCACGCGACCTTTTGTACTGCGCGGCCGTCATATGCACGCACACTGACAAGCGAGACCAGTGACATCTCAAAATGGGGGCTTGTAAGCACCACCCCGCTGACATTGCGATGTCACCTTTGAAGTTGTATGTATAAAAAAAGCAAGTTAGAGACACTTGGAGTGCTTTTTAATTTACTGGATCTTGTTTATCATTATTAAAATTGTTAAAGAGAAGTTAGTGCCTATGCGTGACGCCGGCTACTTATCCTTTCTTGCATAATAGTTGTAAAGTAGTGGGCCGTCACGAAACAATACAAACAGGCACATGGATGAACACTAACGCACTTAGAACCAGTACTTCAACACAAACAAATGTTCACTCAATAGAATAGCTCGGAAAACTCAAATATTCACACAGCCAAAATACCCCACACGTAACAGAAGAGTTCACCAATGTGTTCAGTAAGTAGACACCGGACACTAGCAAGTTGTTTTGTAATTGCCGCGTTCTTAGTACAACTGCCATGTTCGAAGAAAACAAATGCTATACATAGACACAAAAATACGACAGGCATCCAACTAAGAGCAGCTGCTAATAAATCAATAATAATAGCAACGAGTTTTATCGGACCTTGTATCTTAGCGATATTTATTTTTATTCCTAAAAAATTAGCACTAAAGCGCAAAACAATGTTTCGAAACTTTTCTTCAATAGAGAATTATTTTTTTCTTTGGGCCAGATTCTATGCACGAACACAGGACCATATGATATGACGCAAGTTGCACGAGCGTTGGTCAATGCGGCAACCAAGAAACTGGTGACGAGGGAGCAGGGCTTCCATGCAGTCGTTCGTCTTAATCGATAACGGCGGAAGCTAATTATTTGTCTTTTCGCTTCTTATATCGCCGAAAAAAAGAACGCCGGAAGACACAATTCGACTCAAGGAATGCGCCGCACGACGATGCGCACGACACCTCGTCACTCCCAGTAAAGTCCTCAGACACGGGAGGACATGTGTCACCTTCGACATTGCCCCGGCTGTACGTACGCCTAACAGCGACGTCACTTCCTGTCACGGCTAGTCAAAGCTGCTCTTCGTAACCCCTGGGAGCGAGCGAACAATGCGAGCTCTTCGTCACTCTCGCGCGGGATGTATTGGCTGGCTTTCCTAGAACAATGGCCCGCACAAGCTCAAAAATCGTCCGCGGTGCCAAAGTCACGCTACTTGAGATTTCAAAGACTGAAGACACCGGCGCTGGAGGAGAAAAAAAGGACTGCTTGGCCAAGTTTTTTCTTTCGTTTTCTCGCTTTCTTTTCAGTCACCGTCGTAGCTTAGGGGCCAAGGTGTCGCGTTGCTAAGCTCTGTAGGACGCGTGTTCGAATCCCGCATTTTGATAAGGGCGAAATGCTAGAACACCGAGTGTGCTTAGCGATTTAGGTGCACGTTAAAGAACCCCAGGTGGTCAAAATTAATCCAGAGACCCCCCCACTACGGCGTCCCTCATTATCATATCTCGGTTACGGCACGTAAAACACCAGCAATTATTATTATTATTTCGGTGCTCGTTGAACAACGCTAGGAGGCCACAATTATTCCGGAGTCCTTCACTATATATGGCATGCCTCGTAACAATACTGTGCTTTTGACACGTAAGATCCCAGAAATGAATTGATTAATGAGCTAATAACTTTTTTTACTTCCCTGCTTGAGTTTGCGTGCCTCACATAGAGGACGCAGCTGCGTATCCCTACCGTGAATTTCGGGAAAATGCCACGACACTATGTTTGTGAGCAACATAAGGGCGCAAAGTACTAGAATGTAGTTTTTGTTTTCTATAACCAATTTCAGAATGTCCCGTTATGTCACTATGTATTGCACGAAACGCCACAGTTACTATCGAACATACGGGCGCGTTGCTATTACGGGAGCCCCAACACAAATAAATGGCCGATACATCCAATGAGAACTGGTCCCCCGTCTGTCAACTCAGATTCCTTGAATTGAGACAATTTTGCGCAATGTCGAATTGCTGCTGTGCGGAGGAAGTGTTTACTGAACGAACACGGGAAACATCAATTGTGTCGCTGTTGTTACAAACTGCTTCTACCTAAAAACAGACGCCTTGATGAGAATTTATTACCTTGATTTCTGCAGCGTTTCATGTCTTTATTCGGAGAAGGATCTCTATTTCAATGCTTGCCTTTGTGGGCCTATACTGAGCTGCAGTTGCCATTGACACTGCAAGGTTTGTAACTAGCCGTACCGCCCACCACTGCGCCGAGGACGTGGGTTCGATTCCCGGCCGCATTTAGACGGCGACAGAACGCGCAAACGCTTGTGCGCTGTGTTTTGGGTGCAAGAATAACGAAGGTACCCTAGTGGTAGAAATTACTCCGGAACCCTCAACAACAATGATCATATTCATTTACGCTACCGCACCTTCTACGATAATCCAGTTTCGTCATTGTCATGACTAGACAAATAGTAGTAAACTTTCAGTTGGCTCTCCACGCACATGTACAGTTGCAGACTTTTTAAACTAAGGCAGTGTCATTTCTGTCCACGTTCGCAGGCGGCCCTCCGTATTACGAAGTGCGTTGCATGCTGAGGTTTGCTCACAATTCCCTCGTGTGTACATTTTAATTTAAATGCTGAGCACTTTAGGGGCTCGGACTGTGGTGTGCTGTCGTCGTCGTAGCTTGGACGAAAGGAGGAAGGAAGGGGGTAAAACATAGCGTAGCCGTGTATGGCGTCACGCAGGCAAAACCATGTATAGCATAGCCGCGTATAGAAAGGGGGTGGGAATGGGTGTGAGGTTGAGGAGGGGGGAAATGAGAAGGAGAGAGAGTAAAGCATAGCATAGCTATGCATGGCGTTAGGCAGGCAGAACTATGATAGCACAGGCATACTCATGTATAGCAAGGGGGCGGGAAAGGGAAGTGAGGGTGAGGAGGAAGGAAGGGAGTATGCTGTCATCATATGCTGTCGTCGCTTGGCGTTACGCAGGCGAAACCGTGTATAACATAGTCAATTCTAGCAAGGGGGTGGGAAAAAAGGGAAGGGGAGGAGGAAGGAAAGCTGGAAGGGAGAGGGTATAGCATAATACAGCCATGTATTGCGTCACGCAGGCAAACCATGTATGCATAGCGATATAGTATTGTATAGTAAGGATGCGGGAAAGAGAAGTGAGGGTGAGGAGGAGGGAGTGAATAGGCAGCCGTGTATAGCATTACACAGCAATTGGACGGAAAAAGTGAAATGAGGGTAAGGAGGACTGATGTGAGAGAAATGAGTATAGGAGAGAGGACGCCACTGCATCACAAATGAAGGTTTCCTTTTCCGCCATGGAGGCCTGCAGGCTTCACGGTTGGAACGCCAGGGCGCGCTAGCCCGGGAACGCGAGCGTCGCTGAAGTAACGCAGATCCTTCAGCTGATCCTTCAGCGACGCCCACAGGCTGCGTTCGTACTGTCTACTTCTACTAAGGTGTGTGGTACCAAGCATAATTTAAGTCCACATAATAATGTCTTACCAACTGCCCCCCCCCCCCCCCCCCCCACACACACACGCTCCTTGAGTTCGTCGTTGAAGGACAGGTGAATCACTGCACCGCACTGCCTACAGATTTCACGCTGAGTGCAACTGCATAAATGTTTTTGCACTGCGCTTCGTTATCCGTGCTTGTTCGTACGGAATATTTGCTTTCGATGTTAAGATTGTTCTAATGACATATCCCTGTTGAGAAAAACTACAGCATCGCCTTTACAATTTCCTCGGCAAAGTTTTCTACAGACGATAACGAGCTAAGAGTTCAGTGGAAAATGTATACTGTTTTACAACTCAATGCAATGTCCAATTAGGTTCGCTCATTTCCGTGAAGTCGCAGCAGCGGAGGTAAACTTTTCACAGACGCTAGCGTTTCCCTGAAAGCATTTTTTTGAGTGCGCAATGCCAATGAGCAGTGTAGAGTGATTTCGTGGGTGGCGCTCATTATGAAATTTTACATCGTCAAAGGCTACGCAGTACAAGCAAAACCGCCGATCGGTTCTGTTTCCTTGTGAGCATTGGCGAAAAAGTCCAGGTGCTTGTAGCGCGAGACGCACGGGCACACACCTATGACGTTTAGCATTTAACGAAACTGTAAATGCGCTTGACTTGACTGGTACACAGGGCGAAAGATAACTAAACCTCGAACGTGCTTAAAGACATATAACCATGCCAGGGGATAAGTTGCTACATTCTAACTTCCTGCAAACACCGTCGCAATGCTTTATTATTATTATTATTCATTAGAGGGCAACTTAGGTGAGTTACCTGTTCACGTCGTTAA
Source organism: Rhipicephalus sanguineus (assembly GCF_013339695.2). Lineage (NCBI taxonomy): Eukaryota > Metazoa > Arthropoda > Arachnida > Ixodida > Ixodidae > Rhipicephalus > Rhipicephalus sanguineus. The sequence goes on along the minus strand of NC_051180.1, from coordinate 106,494,409 downwards.
ATACAAAAAAAATGCTGAGAACGATGGAAGCGAAATAGGTCGGGAAGGTCCGAGAATTGCAGTAGAACTTAAAGAACATTTTATGTGGTAATAACGCTGATAGAACACTATGAAAACGGAACCCGGTGCATGATGACAGTGGAGCAATCACAATGCCACTTTGAACGGAAGTGCTGGTCTCGAAGACACAGCAATTTTTAGTTTGAATGAGGAACAACTCGCGATCAAATTGTATATAGAAAGGAGAGGAATTGCTACGTTCGATGCAATCGCAGCCCAAAATGTGCTCAACCAGAATGTGAGTAAAAATCCTGCAAGATAGTTGATAGAAAATTTGACACTTTTACTTCCTTCACGCTCATTTTCCGCTGTTTCCCAAGCTTAGATTACACCTAAACAACTTGTATATTTGTAGAACCGGGCATGAACCGTATAGTGCGTACACTTTATCGCACCTTTTGTTTGACTTGTGCTGAATATGGTTGTTGCAGACAAAGGAACAATGTGTTCGTCGTTGTGGCAGCGACAGAACGAGCGCCGAATTCATTCATTCATTCATTCATTTTTCAACAGTGCTCATGAACAGCTTTAGTAAAGTTGCACTTTTGTTATACAAAGAACAGAAAAAAAGCAAACAAGAGCTGAAGCCAGGAGAAATAGTGACTTGCAGGAATGCTGCCAAAAAAAAAGAAACAAACAAAGATAGAAATTAACATCAAGGACAGAAATGAGACAAAGAGCAGAAATTAAATTCCCTCCTTTTGATATCTTTTCAAGCTTATGTCGGCAAATTCAGACCTCACGTTATACAATGCATCTGAATCATGCGCTATCTTCATAGCATATCAGAAGTGCTCACAGATGGGTGACTTGGAAACTTGGTACTTATTTAAAAAAACACGGACGAGAATGAGCAAGAAACCGCAAGCGGTTTATATTTTCTCAATTTTAACACGGAAAGCAGCGCTTTTAATGCTGACCCGAAAACAAAATGTGACTAAAGGAAATCAGGATTTACATGCCATAAAGCAGTTTGCATTACATAAATATAGAGCTGCTCTACGGGTGGGTGGGGCCACTTAAAGCATGATATCCCGTGTGTAGCGCCGAGTGTCTTACGCACACGACACTAATGATAACGTTATCGTGCGCATGACGTACGTTGATGTATAACCCTCTCTAGCTTGCATGCAGCTCTCCCATATGCTGCGGATGCCTAGGGATATCATAAGGTCATATTGTGCGTTTCCCATGTACCCCTCTCGTAGGAACGGAATTTCATGTGGATAAAAGGCAACAATTGCTTGTGGAAGTTATACGTTGGAGGATGTCCCATCAAAAAACTCACAGAGTCCCATATGCATTCGCCTAAGACGACTCGAGGGCGAAATCCATGTTACTCTTTTTCTTCTCGATCGATGTATTCACCCCCCCCCCCCCACCTTTCCCTCACCGAAAGCCTTCTGCACCGAATGTGGTTTTGCACTGCGTCCACGATGGGGGAGTGGGGGGGGGGGGGGGGGGCATTGCAAGCTTTCTGCACCTGACCTGGTTTTGAACTGCCTCAGTGATCCCCACGTTTGACAAAGCGACGAAGACGTCATCATGTGACGGCACGTTATGTGGCGTCATCGTGACGTCACGATGACGGCACAAATCCTGACGCTGTGTGACGTCATGATGACGCCATATGGTGACACCATCACGTAACGATTATTTTTTGCCTCATTCGCGTTGACGCCGACGCCGCAGGACGACCGACGGTCAATTTTACCGTTTGGTGAGGTATCTAAGGCTTTCGCCTTAAAAATGAGGAATCCCAATAAGGGAAATATGCCGGGTACAGTTCGAACGCCCTGAATTAATTATTCAAATGAATCCAACAGACAGGAATTGTTCGAGGGGCTCGTATCTTTCTTAGAGACAACGAAATGATACCCAACGGACTTATGTCCGGCAAAAGAACGAACCCCTCGAACAGATCGCCTTCCTTCGTTCTGAATGAATTAATGTATTATATGATGATCAGTTTAAGTCACACGGCCGTCGTGGGCGGAGCCACCGACTTAGCCTGGGGGCTTTACCCTCGGGCCGTAGTTTCTCTGGACCATAATAAAGTTCTTGCCATGTCATGCCATACCCTTATGCCTTCGCCTAAGGCGACTCGAAGGTGAAAGTCATCAGTGATTTGTATTATATAAGCTGCTCAGCATATTGCATGGATCCCTCAAAAAGCTTTCTGCACCTAACGTGGCTTTGCGCTGCCGCCGGGATCGGCCCCCCTTCAACCAAGCGAAGATCTCGCATGATGACGTCATCAACGGTGGCGTCATGTCATTACGTCATCATGACGTCACCGGGCTACGTCCTCACATGATGATGACTTTTTGCATCAGACATGTCCACGCCGACGCCAAAGGTCACTTTTTTTTTCGCCTAATTGTTAAGGCAGCTAGGGCCTCAAAAAAAAAAAAAGAAAGATAAATTGTTCTACCTTCAAAGAATTTGCCACGGTTAATTTTTTTACCATTTTGTGCTGTTGTGACGTGTCATGTGAAGCAGCAAAGCCGAAAAGAAAGCACCATGCCGGGTACCTCGTCTCCAAAACTTAATTGGAGCGCAACCACACGATACATACACACACCCACACACCCAGGCATCAACCACGTACCCAGGCATCAACCACGTGTGTAGGTGTGTGGGTGTGTGGGTGTGTGTATGTATCGTGTGGTTGCGCTCTAATTAAGTTTTGGAAATGATCTACCAACTAGCCCAACAACAAGTTCTCTTGGGGTACCTCTTCGCATCTCTTGTTCTATACAGCGTACTTATCTGTATTTGTATGATATGTTTGAACCGCATTTCAGCATTTGACCAAAACGGCTGCAGTCAAGGGGGGTGTACAAGAGGCTCTGATAAGGTGGCAAACTATGTAACAACCCTTGTCTGCTAAATAACGTAAAAGGCGCCAACAGAAAATCCTACTGAAACTGCAGAAGTGCGAAATGGAAGAAAGTAGAGAATATCTGTTTAAAAAACTAGAATACCTCATGTTTCCGTGCAGCTTTTCTTGCCCTGCCATTATAACAGCTACAAAAAAGGATACACGCATTCTCATTATAATTATCCGTATGTTTTACTTCTTATTCATTAATTGTATGTGGATTTCGAAATGATACACCGTTGTCCAGGCGAAGGAGAACTTTTATAGAAACGCTATCCAATGATTACGACATGAAGCTATACATCGCTTGCACGGCGTCGAGGTCGGGGACGTGCGCCTCTGACATCATCTTGTCTCATAACCTCTATTTGTGCGAGTGTGTGTGTGTGTGTGTGTGTGTGTGTGTGTGTGTGTGTGTGTGTGTGTGTGTGTGTGTGTGTGTGTGTGTGTGTGTGTGTGTGTGTGTGTGCGTGTGTGTGTGTGTGTGCGTGTGTGTGTGTGTGTGTGTGTGTGTGTGTGTGTGTGTGTGTGCGTGTGTGTGTGTGTGTGTGTGTGTGTGTGTGCGTGTGTGTGTGTGTGTGTGTGTGTTCGGCGCCAACGCACACAGTGTGCTTAGTTCTTGCGCGAACATTGCACGAAATAAACACGATATACGAGAACACCTGTGCAATTTCGTCGTTAGGCGACTTCCTTGCTCTTGGTATCACAATGACATGTTAGTAGGGCCTTACTTTCATAGGAAATGTCTTAGGAAAAATAAAACGCTGCGCGACGATGCAGTGTCAAATGGATTATTTAGCGATGCGTACATGTTCCGCTTGAAATTTTCAATCGCAGGTGCGAAATTCACATTCTGAGAACGATACGACCAACTTACATTCCTGTGGAGGAAGCATCCGATATTAAAAAAAAAAGAAAAAAGAAACAACACATTGCCTTAAAAAAACTTTCCAGCACACGAGGTAGTGAACACATTAGGCAGGACTTTTTCCAACAGTATATCGAATGCTGCCTATAGTTTGGAGCGCCATAATAAATATTGTAATTACAGAATCGGCAAAGGACATGCCTTTTTATTCGATTTTAGACCCCCAATACAGCAGGCGGTTCTTTGAACATTTCAATGTATACAATAAATGCGCACCTATCAGGAAGTATACAACGCCGACATGTTTTACCAATCCTATAAACAATCGTTGTTATAGCCAGAACTGCCGCCCGCATATGCATACAATAAAAAATAATAGCCATTGACTAAGCGAGAAGTATCACATATAATGCAAGGCACCACAGTAAAACAGCCAGCAACATTTATATAATAAATTTTTCTAGTTCTATAGTGGTCACTGCCAAATGCTTAATCAGCGTGTAGAATTTTCTGCAGCTGTTCCTTTTTTTTATTGAAATGATGCACAAGAGAGGTTGGTGCCTTTATGTCGGCACCGGCTATTCGATTAGCAAACGAAAATACACTACTGAAAGAGAATAAAAATGGCGCAAAATATGTCATACAATAGAACACGAGATGTGCAAACACAGTACAATCCAACAAAACGAGTCGCACATATTCGAGCATCAGTTCAGGTAGCACGTTATATTACCAGTATTTTTATGTTATATTACTAGTATTCTTCATAATTGCTACGAATAACACCCCCTATACTTTCCTTGGCGTATTGTCTGTTAGTTTTGATTAATATTGTGTCTCACAAAGAAAAATGAGCCCTTAAATGCCACCTTCTTTCCTTCATTCACATCGAGGGGCTCGTTCTCGCGGATTTGATGCCTTCAAGTAGTATGCGAGGGATTATTGGTCAGCTGCCAGCTCGTAAAAAGATCACGTGCTACGTGACGCCAACAGGCAGAAAAAGAGTGTTCCACATTCGACGCCATGGCTGCGAACGGCACTGACTAACACTCCCAGGTTTAAATGTACATATATACCCCATAAAAGGGGACGAGAGGATGACCGCCGCCGTAGCTCAGTGGGTAGAGCATCGGACGCGTTATTCGAAGGTCGCAGGTTCGGTCCCAGCCCGCGGCAAGTTTAGGCAAATGTATAAAGTGCGGAGCACTTTAGGGGCCTCGCCTGTCGTATGCAGTCGTACGCTGTCATCGTATGGTGTCGTAGCTTGAAATAACGCAGGCAAAAACCACGTATAGCATAGCCATCTGTAGCATATTGAGCGCTCGCTCGCTCCAAGAAGTCTTCTTCCTGTTGTTCTTCGAGCGCGTTGATGACGATAATAAGTGCGGAGCACTTTAGGGACCCGGGCTGTCGTATGCTGTCTTCGCTTGGCGTAACGCAGGCAAAACCACGTATAAAAATAGAAAAAAAGCGGACGCAAGCCAGAAATAGAGAGAGAAAGAAAGGGAAAAACGGGAAGAAACATAGAAATAGATAGAAATAAAGAGAGAAAAAAAATACACGAAAGAAAAACGGAAAAAGAGAGAAAGAAAGAGAGGAGGAAAAAAAAGAGAAAACCGAAGAGAAACAAAGAAGGCTGCCCAGCTCCGCACTTCCTTCAGGCTTGGCACCACTAGTACGAAGCTGCCTTTTTGTCCAATACCATTCCCATTGTGGCTTTTTCGCCAGATCTGTACTTCTAGTGCTATGGCGCCACACACTGTTGCCACTTGTAAAAGTCACGCGGTCCTTTACGCATTCGCCCAAGATGACTCGCGAGCGAAAGGCATCGTGTTCGTCTTCTTTTTCTTCTCAGTCGATTGTGTTGACGCCAAACATGACGTCATCATGACGTCTACTCTGAACACGTGACTTTTTGCCTCGTTCGTGTTGACGCCGACGACGTCGACGGTCACTTTTCGCGTTTGGTGAGGCATATATGGAGCTTTCGCACTCAACAAGTGGTGAAAGAGCCCCGCCACGGTGGTCTAGTGGTTATGGCACTCGACTGCTGACCCGAAGGTCGCGGGATCGAATCCTGGCCGCGGCGGCTGCATTTTCGATGGAGGCGAAAATGTTTGAGGCCCGTGTACGTAGATTTGATTTAGGTGCACGTTAAAGAACCCCAGGTGGTCGAAATTTCCGGAGCCCACCACTACGGCGTCTCTCATAATCATATCGTGGTTTTGGGACGTTATACCCAAGATATTAATAATAAGTGGCGAAAGACGGTTTAGTTCGTACATGTCTTCAAGAATGAATTTACAGCGCAAACACGGGATGAAGAAACAGAAAACACGAGGACGGGCGCTGACAGCCAGCTCATTATTAACTAGAAGAAAGCAAACTATGTGTGCATACGAAAAAAATATTGAAACAAGCATGAACATATTTTAAGGGGCATCTCCGTCAAGTATGTGGCGTCAGGTAGTGGACTTCCTCATCTAGTAGCTCCAGAGACGGCACGCTTACATACTGCTCGCCTCTTTGGCTGATAACAAGTGCTTCAAAGATCTCCCTATAGCGGGCGTATCACGACAGGGGTTTCGGGGGGTAACGTCTGAGACGCGTCTGATTTCGCCTTAACAGATTAGAGTAATCCTTGTGATTCAGTCGAACGGCGAGGTCGAGTTAAACTCGGTCGCCTGATTGACTGGAAAGTAGTTAGCGAATAAATTTTCGCTCTTTTACATAATATAAGTTAAAGCTGCGAAATATTTACACAGAGAGAAAGGGGGGGGGGGGGGTGAGGGGGAAGACGTTTATGAATGAAGGTTGAAAGGTCGGCCTAAGTGCTGTCCCTCTAGATTTCTACTCTGCGCTGGGGAAGCGCATAGTTTCGTGAAACAACAAAAATAAGGTAAGAAAATGGAATTAAGTAAAATGACGAGGATGATGATGATTGTGGTGGTAACTTGCATAAACTGTTGTTCTCGTGTCACCTGTACAACACATCTTTCTTGGAGGAGAGGCACTCTTGGGGTATACTGTACAGCAGCCAGGAGGCTGTCTATGGGACGTGGGATTTGCACAGGTGTTCTCTCCCCGGAGTATTGCGTGAGCGAGATAGCAGCTGTCGCGCGAACGGCAGTTATTTGTCGCAACATCACCTTGATGATCGAGTCTCGCGGAGAAGCGTCGTAACGACCACTTTCTTCTCGCTAATCCTCGAAACTCCGAGCCATGCGATGTTAAGCGCGGTAACTCGTTCGCTTCCTCGCTCATGCTTATCCCGTTACGCATCGCAGCTGAAGTTCGTCCGAAGCCGTCTGAACCATCTTCTGCTTTGCCGCCGCAAACCGAGGGGCTTCGGTCGCGATCTTCAGTTTGCTGACGACGCAATCGCTTCCTGCACTTGCGCACTGACGATGCTGGTTCTTTGTGCGTCAAACGGTTCGTGTTCGTGTGATATCCTTTTCAAGCGAGGCCTTTACAACACAGATTTCGGCGTCGTATACGCGAAAAACCAAGGCGCCGTCGAGGGTACAGGAATGCGGCCCGCGGAGGTGTGCCGATCGCATGCGTATTTGTACGTGCCGTTTTCCAATAATTGACGCTCTCCCGATCGTGGGCTCGTCGGCGGCCAGCCGTTTTCGATATGGCAATCTGATCTTTTATCGAGGTGGCTTGTCATTCCACGTTGCCACAGTTCATTGTTGCCTGGATACGAACGCATGACCGTCGTTGTTGCCGGTAGCAACAACGGTGTTGCGCTGCTAAGCACGCATGGTGAATATCAAGTTCCCGGCGTGGATGAAGAAAAAAAAATTAGGATGGATAATCGCACATTGCGATGAAAGAAAGTAAGAACAGGACAGGCTCGCGCACGCCAAGTTCCGCTTGCCCCCATATTCCTGATAGGGGAAGGGAACATGTTTTTTTTTTTTGAAGCGATAGCGTTCAAGAGCTTGTTTCTCGGAAATTCCGGTGTGGGTGTCAGTGTCGGCGTCGGCGTCGTTGGTTGTGAGCGAAAAATCAGCGTTGTCCGTCAACGAAAATTCGAGATACGGATGCAAATAAATAACTAATAGGAAACTTCGGTTCGAAAGAATGAGAAAGGAACCCAGGCCTTTTGCGTGGTAAGCAGGTGTACTGCTACAGAGTCACGCCATTGTTTTTTTTTCTTCCATGGTATTTATTACATATTACAAATATGCGTAATGTACGGTCCACTGTTAAAAGGAACACTCGAATGAGCACCCTTCATATTGCTGGCCCGCTAACGGCAAGTGGATGGGGAAACGGAAACTTCGTTCGTGCATGGCACTGTTCTGTCAAAAGGAGTCGCAACTGTCAACCACCGGTAGTCTTATGCAAATCTAAGCCGCTATGCTTTTGCAAGAGAGCGACATCCGAACATGCCCTGCACGCAAGTGTTCCCTTTAACAGTGCACCCATCTGTCCATACATAGCGAACAAATTACTCAAGGCCGCCTCTACAAGTGTACAACAAGCGTTACACAGAAAGAAGTTTCAAATAACACTGTATCTTAAAAGGGTTTGAAACTGCTTCCGAAAAAAAGAAACATACAAGAATGTCATGTAACGAGAGGGGTCTCCTTAACGCATGTAATATTTCGTGGCAGAAGCGTATACAGTCGCGCCAGGCGTCAGGACATGTGAATTGTACAACGAGTGAGGGGTTTATAAGGCCACCCATTACAATCGCTCAGATATACTTAGTTGTCATCATTATCAGCAAAAGCATCAACAAAGTGAGCAGCTGCGTAGGTTCGCGTGTTGCCTTACGGACTCGTAGAGGGCACTTCGCAACTGTACTTGCAGTAGGCACTGTAGGATCATTTGAAATGGCTAATGTTACGCGTACAGACGTTACTCTCCTTGCGGCACAGTTGAGGCATGCACCGAGAACCGAAGGCAGGCTAGCAGTTGAGAAGGGGATGCGAACGGGGCCCGATTACGCTATCGCGTTCTACTCTTGAGGTGAAGCTCAAGCGTCCTCCAGCTTTCTTTACCTTAGGACAATATTTAGAGCTTGCCCCGTGGGCGCCATCGCAATTCGAACATTTAGTCATCTCGAGTACAAACGAACGTTGTACAGAAAATAGTACCGTTTTGTTACACCGTCAACTCAATGTATATCTGAGAGGATCACTGCACACACGAGCGATGAAAAACTGAATGCGCGCGTCGTCTTCTGTAAATTGGCTGTTTTTTCCTGTGAGCTCGCATGCGTTCGTCCATGACTAATACTACGTACTCGCGCTTCGCACAGCTGGCTTGCAGTCATTGCTCTCTAATGCACGCAGCTGTCGCGCTTGCTCAGCTGCAACTGAAGGCATGCGCTGTCGCTTTATTTTATTTTGTAGCTGTATGTATTAATAAAGCACGCGTATTCTGGGAGCATTCACGAGTCTACATCGCTCCTATTGCGAGCTGCCTTCCCCGGCAGAATCATCGATCCTCTTGATCTCACAGCCAGAGCCGTAATAATGACTTTTTGAGAAGTATTCAGGCGATCGTCTTGTGCCGACGCCGTCGTGTAGAGGTTGATGCTGTAAATAGCTTCCTCGTAATTATCGTCATTGTGACGCCATTTTGGCAATAAAATCAGATGTTCGCGAGAAATTGACGAAAGTTTCAACGAAAGCGTTAGCGATTAAATGTTCATAACAGGTGTTTCCTTAATTTTTCTGAAGCGGAAGGCATACTCGGGAAATCGTTTTCGTATCTATATGCCTTTTACCACGACGCAGACACGAAATTACCACGCATGAACACTACACACAAAGCGCGACACAGAAAGTGGTTAACACAGTTATAAGAAATTAAAAAGCTATCTATAGCGTCTCTCGCTGATGAGCTCACATATTTCGCATATTTAAGTAATACGGGCTGATATTGCAACATCGGGAGAGTTCATGCATGCTGCTACAGTGGGGCCTCAGCAATACCGACCGACAACATTGCGCTCAACAGAATGATATTATGACTGAGCCACTGTGGTGTGTTTAGTTAGTTACATGCTTTTGTGATATTTATGCCTTCTAGTAGCAGGCCAGAGCATGTTGCAGTTGAGGCCAGCCTCTCTGCCTTTCTGTAAATAACATTATTGAATGCTTTCGCTTTGCCTTTGTTCTGTACTACACTGTTATTACCAGCTGCCTTCCAATGAGAAAGTTATCATTATCGTGTTACTTTGAGTTCTCTAGTTTTATAAACTAGCCGGACCGGAACTCAGCACATGCAACTAGCTCCATAACAGCGCTCAACAACCACTACGCCCGTTTCAGGTCATACAGGCGGTCGTTTTGGATTTAAGGAATTCATTCATTCATTCATTTGGGATATTTTAGTTAGCATTTGCTGTAGGCTTCTTGAAAAATCCCTCTATTGTGGGTATCTGCAATTGTGAGAAAAGTTATGAGGGCATGTGTCACGGCACGAAACAGTGAGAGAAAGAGATAGGTACTTTATTTTTAAATGACTCGCTCCAAATAGCCGTTGACTGTGTATACAGTTGCGGGCTCGCCATCGTGGGGCTGGGCACTACTGAATGTTCCTGGGGTAACAAGTAGGCGACTGGAGTCATCGTTCCACATTTTAAGGAACGCTGCGACTGATGAGGCTGATAATTTCTGCCGTAATCATCAGCCTCATCATTCTCATTATCGCCGCTCGGTTCCCTCTACATGGTTGATCTGGTTGAAAGAAGCATTAAATATTTCCTGTTATTTTTTTTAACCTGGGAAGTGCTACTGTAGAATGTCCCGTAATACGCAATAGACGGAAAATTATTGAAGGGGGGTATCGCTGGAGCCAACATCTCGGCAAGCCAGGTTGTTTGTCAAGACAGGTTGCTGCCTTGACCAACAACGCCTCCTCTAAATAGACGAGGCGCTGCCTTGACGAACACAGGTCTTCTTGTCTAAACGTTGGCTCCAGCGACATCCCCGCTTAAGAATTTTTCATATAGCAAAGCTTCCTACCTCCCCTAAACTTCTGCCATAGTCTCAATGTCGCAGCTGAACATGCAACATGTATTTTGACAACACATGCGTTTTATATGGTGACAGGGATTTGTTAACCCGTTTGATAGTGGAAGCAGCTGAAATGACACGTGATGACTTTGAGTGTGTAAGCGCACCATCTCGCTCACGCGGAAAGAACTTTGTTTTTTGGATGGTGTGGTTGATCATAATGGATGAGTATTGTATGGCACGACACGTGGGCTTTTGGTGGGTTGTTCTTCGTTCCTCTTTCTTTTTTTCTTTTCTTGCCCCCCTATATGCTCTGACATTTTGCAATAAACGCTTAGTTGAAGTTAAGCGCTTGTGTCTCTTCTTTCGTGTCCTTTGTAAAAGTTGTGCGCTTCCTACCAAGATGGATCCATACCAACTGGCCCGATATAATTGTTTATTAAATGAACATGCAAGCGTAAAAAAAGACGCAGTAACGATGTCCATATGAAAAAGAAGTTCAATCAAATGATTTCACAATCACCTAGAGCTAATGAAACGCACTACTGCACAAAAATAACATACAACGAATTCGAGGAAGAATTGCAAATATATGCGAATCACTGAGATTATTGAAAGCGTATACCGCAGCCATTCTATACTTCGCTACTTCATTTTCCGTTAGTCAACATGGCATATTCCATACAGTGCGAACGGACCTAACCGACGGAACAAGATCGCAAGCGTTTTCGTAGCAAAGAAAGGATTTGTCCCAATGAAGGTATTATTGCATATAATGTTTCCACAGCGGCTTTGAAGTCGATGCCTCCGACAACTGTGTACCTTTAAAAAAATCATTGTCTTCAAATCGATGGATGAGATTCCGGATGCACACAAAAATAACTTGGACATCTACCTCACGTCATCACATCTTGTTATTCCTGCTGCCGTTCTGAAAACGAGGTGCAGAAAAGAGAAGAAAAATTAATTGGAACTTGAGAGACGTGAGAGTGGTTCCTTTCTCGCCATCGCTATCTCATCCTCGCCACTTATTTCTTCATAAGGCACCGGGACAATGTCTGCACTAAGCGTTCAGACTATCATGATTCAGCGCTTTTCGGCTATTGGCCTCGAGGAGTTACGGAGTCGCCCTCTATCGGACACGCCTCGATTGCGTGCTAGGCAGGATGCCGCCGGCGCGCTCCCCATAGGTTTTGCTGTCGGCGCTCTACAAAAACACCTCGCGGAAGCCCTCCAGGGCATTTCTGTAAGTACTTTCGAAATGAACTTTGTTCTTTACTGTCGAAATAATCACTTTCGACGAACTGAAAGCACAAGGTAGTCTACAGTCGCTGTCTCTTTGCAGAAAACCGAGCACCCGCTTCACGCTGTCACCGCGTTGGAGACCCCTGAACCGGCTTCTTGCGTGAAAGGTAGTCACTCGCTGAGTGCAAAATATGTGAAATGTCTCGTTAGAGTAGACTGCCTGTATAACCAAACGGAGCATAACAGAAAGAAGCCTCAAGCCAGCGATCGCACGGGTTAGCGACGACTGACGGTGCCTCTACATGTATGAGCGTCTGCATGTATGTTCGTACTGATGGTTTCGTTTTTGCTACGAGCGCGTTTTGGCACCGCGCTGTGAACTTTAGGCCGCAAAACATGAGAATTTGTGAGTAAACAAACAACTACTGTTGCGCGGACGCTATCAGAGCAGTTCAAAAACAATTTCCTTACAACTGCGGCTTCGGTGCGCATGACAACTTTGTGATCTGCCGTCCCGACGATTGAGTGTTTTTTTTTTTCTTTTTCGGTCTAAATTCGGGTACGTTTCAATTTCATTGGACAAGTTGTCTCGCACTGCGTATTGATCGGTCTTCTCAGCGGGCAAATGCCGCTGCTTCTGTCTCTTTATTCAGCGCATTCGTTTCGTTTGGTGCTCACACAAAACGTGAGCAAATGCGATGCCTTTTTTTTAATGCTCCAATTAATTATCGATCCCTTTGCATTCCAGTGAACTTGCCGCTCTCTGTCATCAACAAATTCATAGACCAAAGTTTCACCACTTCGAGATTGCTGGTGGAAGGAGAACCAGTCTACGAGACCGAGCATGTAGTAGCATGCGACGCCTAGGAAAAGAAAGAAAATACAGTAACGCGGGAGAATCAGTACATCGACTGACAAGAAGAAGATGACTTTCGCCTTCTAGTCATCTTTAACGAATGCATAAGGAACCCTGTGCGTTTTTTTATTTCAACGTATCTAAACAATGACCTGCGCATCTGCAGCCGATTTTTGGACGCTGAGCACGGGGCCGACGATCAAGAGGTCGCATTGGAGGGTTCTGAGATGGCATCGCACGTGGTAAAAGGTAGCGCTTTTACCATCCTGTGGCAGATAAGCATCATTCGCCGGCGGGAATCGCGCGCGAGCCATTGTCTCAGTGCGCGCTGTCTGCTACTCACCGAACATCGCAAGCCCGACGCAGTAACAAAAGTCTTCGTCGCGGAAGTGCTTGTTGCACACAAGACTCGTAGCCGATGGCTACTTGCCGGTTCTTAGCTTTACAACCCATGCTTCACGCTGTTTCTTGTCCCCGGTTACAAGTGCAGGCTGATACTGGGCTCCTTTGCGTAAGCGCGGCGCTGCGGCACCGAGCGGTAGAGCCCCATGTTCGTCGCCTTCGGAGGCAGTCACTCTATTACAATGGTTTCAATTGAGTAGAAAATGAGAGAAAACTTTCGAATTTGAACAGACCGCAGCGCATGTTGGACTTGAAACTCGTTTTCAAAGCACGCAGCAGTGCGCCACAAGCAGCCGACGCGGCCGCGGAGACCACGTGATCCTGCCAAGTACGTCACGCCGACGGTGGCGCCGGCGTTTCCAGTGGTGGGCCTCGAGGCCAATACGCTGTTATCTCCATTTGCGCAGTCGAAAACGCGCAAAACGAAGTGAAATCAGTCGATCGTGCACGATAGTCATTCGAGGCAGGGCAGAACGGGTGTGCGATATGGGTAGTCTATTAAATTTTTTAATAGATTAATCGTTCGTCGATTTAGTCTTTGATCGATTCATTGCTTTAGATGTGATGTTTTAATCGATTAATCGGTTAATCGGCTTTTTTGACGGGTGCTTTAAAAAGAATATCTCATTGTTTGAGAGGCATTGTTCGTGTTTGGTGTCGACCCAAGTCTTTCTCAGACGCGTTAGAGATCACATTCGCACTTTCGCCCACTGGACACAGTGGGCACGTCGTCTTTGGGTGATTCCACGGATTCAAGGACCTGTGGTCATCATCCATGGACGATGCGGCAGCAGGTCGTATTTTCTCGAAGCCTGTCTACTCGAGCGCGCCGAAGTCGGATACGCTTTCGGCGACCACACTGGTTGAAAAGTCGCACCGGAAACATGCAGCGTGGCCGAGGGGGAGGAAATCCCGAGAAATGTAGAAGAGAGACGAGGAGGAAGAGGAAGTAAATAAGACGCTCGCACTCGTAGGGACGGCATCTTTTCTCCGTTTGTCCGTTAGATATTGTGGAAGCCCTCGATAATACTATAATTGCGGGCTGACGTCATCTCTTCCTTGAGATCACCTATGCGAGATTGCACAGCAGCATACTGGCCTCAAACAGAACACCGGAACAGGCATGTGCGGGAAATAGAGCGACATGAGTTTTTGCCTCCCGGCTAGAATGAACGGCAGCTGCGCCATTGTACTCCACAGGTTTCACCTGGTCTGTGCCTTAAGTCGGCGCTACGCGCACCTCTTCAATCGTGCGTACAGGTGGAACTGTAATAATAATAACTGTTGGGGTTTAACGTCCAAAACAACGATATGATTACGAGGGACGCCGTATAGTGGAGGGCTCCGGAAAGTTCGACCACGTGTTTTTTTTTTTTTTTTTTTTAACGCGCACCTAAATCTAAGTGCACGGTCCTCAAGCATTTTCGCTTCCATCGAAAAAGCGGCCGGGATTCGATCCCGCGAGCTTCGGGCCAGCAGTCGAGCACCGCAACCACCAGACCACCGTGCAGCCCGAGCTGTGAGCGCTGTCTAATGTATCAGACATTAGAACATATTAGTATTTCGCGACTGTCCTCTAGGCTGTCGGACGTGGGAGTGCAATGATTAGCTGAAAGCTGCATTTCTCCGGAAATATGCGACCATGTATTACCACATGTTACAAGGGCATTTTTTCAATATTAATGGGCTGTATGCTAGACGTTTGGTGAACCGATGCGTAAAGTTCCGGATTATGAAAAGGGTAGGTAGGTAAACAACTTTATTGATTCGTGAAAGAATCATGTGAGGGGGGGGGGCGGAAGCGGAAGCAGGACGACGATGAGCCCTCGGGCCGCTCTAGGTGGCCGGACACTTCTGTGCTTCGGCGACCCCTCTGGCCCAGCCCACTGTCCGGAGCTGCAACTCCGGTTGTGAGCTGCGCAGAGTTTGTTAGACCCTTTTCATAATCCGCGAGTGCGCTTCGTTACGCTTCCTTGCGCTGCGCATTCGCCCAACCAAGGGCAGCACCTGTCGTGATTCATGCGTGCACGAGGTCCTATAGTTGCACGTGCTGGTGTTTGTCTGTTATGCTTGTTTATGTCAAGAGAGCTGACGTCATAGCGCAAGCAAACTGCGCTTGAACACGCTGTTTGCAGAAGTGACTAACTGTCATCAATTAGGCTAACCGCATCGCAGGAAAGCTAGCTTTACAGTCATGAAAAGGGTATATACGCTATAAGGCGAACAGTTGGGCTAGTTGGTATACAGCATAATAAAAAAAAATGATTATTAGCGTCCTTGTCCCCTTTACGCTAGTAATCATGTCTTATTATATATATATATATACGGATCGCTTCTTTCTGTCACCATCATCATACTTCATCACTCTTTCTCTCCCGTTGCGTTTTCCCCAGTGCAGTGTAGGAGGCTGGGGCGTACTATCTCAGGCCACCCTCTCTGCCTTCTAATATATTTTCTCTCTTTCTTTCAATGGTAAACAATAATATTTTATTTGTTAAGGAGTAAAATATAACGACTATGGGAACCAGTCAAGAAATAAACAACGCATATTACAATGCGGCACATCTTGGACCACTGTATAGTGCAGTTACGCAAAAACAAGTAAAAGCTGAGGGTTAAATAAAAGACCCCAAAAGTTGCAATAGACATTGCAGGTGACGAAAACCACTCGTTTATCAAAGGCACGGAGAGCTGAGTTTGTGCGGCAACACGATGAAACAGCGCTGCGCCAAAAACGAACACAAACAATATAAGCAACAAGACGATGCGCTCGCGCGTCTGAAATTTACAGAAAAGAACAAACTTCACTGTTGAGTGTTGACGTACCGCCTTGCTGCTTTCATTGAATTATGCCATAGCGCCGAAAACACAGGGACCATGAAAGAGGTCCCTATTAAGAGGACCCAGCTTTTTGAACGAATATGAATTACGAACAATGCATTCTTTTGTGTAATTGAAACTTGATTTTCACGATAGGTTACACAAAGGTGGATGGCTGTTGGCTACGTAGCGAGATACTGATAACTTACCTGAGGAGGTGTATTCGTGCCTTCAGGAACAGGGGTCTTCAACATTCAAATTTTAGTCATGACCACCTTTTTTAATCGCGAAGCAGCTTTTGCGCTGGGCTTTGTCCGTAGTTCCATTGGTGACCTTCCGCTTTCTAAAACCTACCATAGGCACCCGTCACTGACCAGAGGGCGCGATGGAGCTCTTATCGAACGCCTGAGTGTTGAGGGCACCAGCCGCCAGGGATACCAAGAAAATGAAACGCTCGCTGGACACATCGACGCGCTCAAGTGTCTCCCTTCTGGGCGCCTCTTTCAACGAACGCTTCCTACGTGCGTTCGTAATCACCTCAGGGATGTTGCCACCGCCTTCAATGCAGCACAAACGCGTTTAGAACGCGCTCTTTTCAGGCTGTGCCAAGGCAGCAGAAACGCTACAAACGCGTTTCAAACTCACTGCATTGAGGCGATGGCAAGTCACGTTCAAGTCAAGGAGCGTTTCTGAACATAGAGGATGCGGAGGATAGACACTCGATTTTGCTGCGTCCACTCGCTAGGCTGTGTTTTCTGGCGCTACCATCGTATCTCGGAAACTGCATTGCAGGGTGCCTATAGGCACCCTGCAATGCAGTTTCCGAGATACGATGGTAGCGCCAGAAAACACAGCCTAGCGAGTGGACGCAGCAAAATCGAGGGTCTATCCTCCGCATCCTCTATGTTCAGAAACGCTCCTTGACTTGAACGTGACTTGCCATCGCCTCAATGCAGTGAGTTTGAAACGCGTTTGTAGCGTTTCTGCTGCCTTGGCACAGCCTGAAAAGAGCGCGTTCTAAACGCGTTTGTGCTGCATTGAAGGCGGTGGCAACATCCCTGAGGTGATTACGAACGCACGTAGGAAGCGTTCGTTGAAAGAGGCGCCCAGAAGGGAGACACTGAGCGCGTCGATGGTGCCAGCGAGCGTTTCATTTTCTTGGTATCCCTGGCGGCTGGTGCCCTCAACACTCAGGCGTTCGATAAGAGCTCCATCGCGCCCTCTGGTCAGTGACGGGTGCCTATAGCCATCTGTAACATATTTAGCGCGCGCTCGCGCCAAGGAGAACTCTTCTTCGTCTCGTTCTTCGAACGCCTTGATGATGATACGTGCAGAGCACTTTAGGGGCCCTGGCTGCCGTATGCTGTCCTATCTTGGCGTAACGCAGACAAAACCACGTGTGCTGGCACGTGCTAGCGCGTTCGGGCCTGTGTAAGAGGCTGGGTAAGACGCTGTGGCCTCTCCCACTTACACTCTCTCAGCAATCATGTGATGGCGTCGGCGAACGAGATTCTACAGACGCGCGATGAACCAACGCGTTGTACCTTTGGTTGTACCCTAGTGAGAACGCGCTGGCACGCGCTAGCGCGTTCGGGCCTGTGTAAGGGGCTGGGTAAGACGCTGTGGTCTTTCCCCCTTACACTCTCTCAGAAATCACGTGATGGCGTCGGGGAACGAGATTCTGCAGACGCGCGACGAACCGCGTGGCGTGCTCCAACAAGAGTTCGGGACGAGTAACAGCAACAGCAACTACAATGAATTCATGGTGTGCTCCACATGCAAGGTGCCCACATCGGGCAAGGTGCCCGTGATGAACGGAACTTTAAGTCGACCCATGCGCTCCTTCGCATCCCCACATGGTTCCCTTTAGTGGGAGATGGTGAAAATTTTGAAGGATAACTCTTTGGCACATCAATAAAGTGGGCGTGTAGCAGGTAATTTCTTAAGAGTTTTCGTCGCTGGCTTCGATTATGGCTTCGATTATGGCTAACCACATTTATCACACATCGCAGTCTTCGTTTTCGAATCCTCTGTGAACAACGTCCACACCGCGCTCCTCTTGCGATTGCTCGGCATTATGGCATGACACAGGAAACAGTATATGCACATATATGTGATAATAACGCAATATAGCACGCAAGCACCACGTGTACTTTGCCGACGGTTAACCAGCACACGATAGAAGAAGGGCAGGCGAGAGGAGGTGAAGGCAGTAGGCTGTGAGCTGGAGAGAAGCGGTCAAGTGCATTTCTGCCTCGTCGGGGTGGGGCCACTTCCTGCCCGAACTTGAAGCCTGTAGGTGGCGGAGATTAGGGCGACTTCATTTCTGTCTCTCTGGGGTAGGGCCGACGCCGGCTCCGGGATCGTTCTACTAGCGTGTAAATATGCGCTGTAGTGAAAAAGAGGAGATGCTCTCGACTTCAGCGTCTCCGCATCGCTCGCCTCGCAATCATGCGCTCCGGCCAAGAGGCGATGTTGGGGGTGGCGTGGGGGGTGCCGCAATCGATTAATCGAACAGTTTTAATCGATTAATTCGATTAATTGAAAGGCAGACATTGAAAGGCGGAATCTTACGTTGTGTCGCGTCGCGGCCAACGCTTGGTCGCCTTTTTTTTCGAAGCTTCTGGCATCAGAGGAAACTCTTGGGGAAGCCAGTGTATTCGGTCGTGCAAGTCGGTGTTCCCCATATGCTAACATCTAAAATCTAGAAACCGGAGAAAAAAAATTCGGCAGATCCCACGTAACGTGGGAGTCGATGTTATGCGAAGCATGCCGCGCGAAGGCGACTGTGGCGTAATTTTTTTACTCAGCGAAGCGTTACCAGATGATGCTAAAGATTTGAATAAATATTGTACGCACACATATATGTTGAAGAGCTGCATGTGTGTTATAAACAAGTTGTTAACAGTTGGGTAACGCTGCCAACGGCAACATGGGTATTACCAACACCACAAGCGGTAAGCTGATACGTAGTGCTTATACTTGTCCGTTATCGTGGAGAAAGCACGCACGTTTCACGAACCCGTGTGCATGTGTGGAAGGGGTTCCTAACAGTTCTCGAACAAGGTCATCGTTACAGTGATCAGTGAGCACCAGACGCTGGTCATGACTTGTTATCGGTTCCGATCGCGATCGCGGTGGCGAAGTATGAGTTATAGTACAGGTGTTAGAAATTGTGGACGCCTCGCTCATTTCGTCGACAAATTGTCTGTCTATAGAGCCGGCGATATGTGGGAATCTGAAGTCACTCATTGCGTTGGTGAGGTTTAGGCGGTTGAGGCTGGTAGGCCTGGATAGGGCTACGCACACAACATCAGTGCATGGCGCTTGTCGTATTCGTAGACTACATGAACGTCTGTGACCTACGTAGCCTATAGTCTACAAAGCGGCTGTCAATCAATCTGTCATCATCCTCGGTCAGCATGAGGCCATCGCCCAGTCTCGTAAGAAATGAAGTGGACACTGCGTCGTTTTGGCGGACTAAGTGCACTTTACGCTGCGTGAATATCATACGTAACTTTCGTTGTATTCCTCCGGGGTCGAGCAATGCTTCAATATAGCTTGTTGAATCATAGGAATACTAATGTAATGCTTATTAGACTGCTATAAAAGCGGAGCCAACACTGGAATCACGGACGTTAATCTGATATGACGCCTGTATTGTATGACTACACATGTAATTATTGCTTTCTTGTAAAATTAGATACCCAGCACCACAACCACAACTGACGTTGCACCGCCATTACGCCTGCATAGGCTGTTTTTCCAAACCACTTTGTAGACCTGGCGTGACTTTGTGGTAGAATACCTGATTGGCACGCAGAATGCTCGGGTTCGATTCCTGCTGGGATCCTTATTTTTATTCTTTCCATTCGGTCGGGTCAACGCTGCCGATGTCGGTCTTTCTTAACGCTCTCGCATTTAAATTACCAATGTCTGTTCTCGCCGTTCCTGGGTAGATATAAACTGTCAATCACCTGTGGCGCATACTCGTACACCGCGGCCGTGGTAAACGGGTATGTGCCACACGCGTCTGGAGGAAAGGGTTTGACGACGTACGCGACAGGATTTTCACGTTATTCATGTTATGACCACACAGTCATATTCGTCAAGTCCTTTTACCCTCCCATGTTAATTTTGGTCTACACCAAGTTAAGGAGGCGATCACGAGAGCACCCAGACGTAGGCGGCTAGATAGATAGATAGATAGATAGATAGATAGATAGATAGATAGATAGATAGATAGATAGATAGATAGATAGATAGATAGATAGATAGATAGATAGATAGATAGATAGATAGATAGATAGATAGATAGATAGATAGATAGATAGATAGATAGATAGATAGATAGATAGATAGATAGATAGATAGATAGATAGATAGATAGATAGAAACGCTCAAAGTGGCAGAGGTTCGCTAAGAAATGCTTCGCATTTAAAAGCTATATTGTGCGCAGTGGCGAGTTGCGATATAATTTATTCATGGATGCCTATACTGATTGAAATCATGTGCTTACTATGCTGCGAAGTCGACACAGGCTGTTCCGCCCTACAGTACAGTACAGTACAGTACAGTACAGTACAGTACAGTACAGTACAGTACAGTACAGTACAGTACAGTACAGTACAGTACAGTACAGTACAGTACACTACGAAGGTCACGGGATCGAATGCCGGCCGTGGCGACCACATTTTCGATGGAGGCGAAAATGCTCGAGGCCCGTGTACTTAGATTTAAGTGCACGTTAAAGAATACCAGGTGGCCGAAATTTCCGGAGCCCACCACTACGGCGTCCCTCATAATCATATCGTGGTTTTGGGACGTTAAACCCCTACAATTATTATTATGATTATTATTATTATTATTATTATTATTATTATTATTATTAGTAGTAGTAGTAGTAGTAGTAGTAGTAGTAGTAGTAGTAGTAGTAGTAGTAGTAGTAGTACAGTACAGTACGCAGTCTTGGGCATTTACTTGGACTACTATGCGCTACAATATGGATGACACTAAATTTCGTGCTTGTCGTGCGTCCAAAAGTGATCAAGCACGCAAAATCCCCGCTCTCATTTTTGGACGCTACAGACGGGACGCGCGATAATATAACAATATTGTGCTGTAATTTGCCCGGTAATTTATGGATCACTTGCCGGATGTCAGGTTCTTGCGGATGAGTGTGCGACGTCCGCTCATGTTTCGTACTGACGTTTTTTTTTTCTTCTTTCAAAACTTCTTCGCTTTATTTTCTATTAATGATTGATTTTAGAGTAACTCACTACGCCTCTCTCCCAACTCCTCTTCTATTTTAAGCTCAGCATTCTTTTCTATGTGTTTTTTTTAATCCTTTAGAGCGGTCAGGCGTTGTGACCTGTATTTGTCAACAATTTGCAGTTTCGACATTTTAAGAGGGGCTCGATTTTTCAGCATTTTGCTGTTGACAGTAGTCTCCAACTTTACAACGCGGCTCTTAACAATTGGCCGCCAAACGTCCTTCGAAGCATGAATGCCTTCCAATGTTTCGCCCGTTTCCCCTTCACGGCGAGCAGTGACACTCAGGAAACGACGGCAGTGACACTTGAAACACACGCTCGCTCCTCGGCTGCCAGCACACATTTCCCAACTTCGAAAGTGTGCTCTATGTCACATAAGCCTGGCTCCGCATGTGCTATTTCGTTCGCAACGACCAATGCCCTCGAGTAAGATGAATTGCGATAGAGCGCAGAAAAATGTAAGCTCGATGCAAGTTGACACGAAAGCTTTATGAAACTATCTGCTACAAGAAAAAAATGAGCAGGAATTTTGTCTTCATTTAGTTAACGAAGTATGCTGCAAACGCCATCTGCATGCGAGACTCAACCATGTGAACTACAAAACAGCGGGTATTGAAGACTCTCTCAGTTGTGTTCGCAGAAACGTGCAATAAAACTGCGGTATTCAAACCCTTGCTACGCTGAAATCAAGGTCATGTTGAGAAGGACGCAATTAGGATTTTTGTTTTTACTTTAACAAGCGAGTTTGATAGAGACCATAAGCATGCACACAAGGGAGGGTGGGGGGTGTCAAGTTTGCCCCATGCCTTCAAAACAGTCTTATTTGATTAGAACTGGCATGAGCATAACTTCCCGACTGGAACGTTCCCTATGCCATTCCTGTGATTCTATATGTTTCAGTAAGATTATCACGGAAATATATGGCAAATGCGCGTAACTAGACTAGAAAGTTGGGCGAGTTCATACGATATTATCTTCCAAGAAACTGTGCAAATATATGGCAAATATATGGAAAATATATGGACTTTATATGGACTCTGGTAGAAAACTAATGTAATTATTGGAATGACATGCGGAACCTTTCAGTTGGAAGCTTCGAACAGATGTTGTCTACGTCTACGATCGTCTACTGTTAAGCTCACTTACGTTCTGTCTTTTTAATCATTTACGCGCGTGGAATGAGTGAGTGGCAGGGATCGAAAAGTAGATGCATGTGCAGCTCGTACGTAGCGATTATTACACCCTTACCAAGCTGAGTCATTATGACTGAAGAAAATTAGATGCCAGAAACTGTTGACGGACATGAAAAGAAAAAAAAGATGAAAAAGAAACAAGTAAGTGAGATAAAAATATATTGATTTAAATGCAGAGAATTCTGCCAGCGCACACGTGCATGTGTACATGCTATTCTGCATAGGGGAGGTGATCGGGGAAAGAATGGACCGAACACGTCCCACTTAAACACAATGTTAAAAAAACAACACCAAATATTTGAGTTAAAGATAAAAAGATGAATGAAGATATAAAACCGGGAAGTTTAACAAGGACATGAGATACGGTTTCTCACGCGACTATGGAGCACTAGGAAAGAAGACGTTGCAAGATAAGCAGGAAAGGGAGAGAAAGAGAGAGAGAGAAAGAGAGAAATCAGATGTACACGGTCATGCCATCTGAAAGCGCACGTTCACAGGTCACGATAACAGCTAACACCTACCTTTCTGTGCTGAAGTCGCCTGGCAGATCTCTTGCCTCTGTGAAAATTTGCAACCCTTCCTTGACCTACCTCAGCTCCAACAAATGATGAGGTCAGCATTCCAAAAAATGATTCAATTCAAAATTGGTCCGTCATCGATATGAAAACCAGTGAAATCATAGGCGTGCGCAGGGTTCCCTATTAGGGGTTGGGGGGGGGGGGGGATGATGTCTTACTGCAACACCCCCCTCCCCCTCACATTGGTTGAATTCGAAAAAAGAAACAAGCTTCTCAATGGCTGCAAAAATTAAAATGAAGCAATGACGTGCTTCCAAGAACGGCCTGCCATTGGTACCCGGCTTTCCGGGGGTAAAAAAATGGGAAGTAAACAACTCTTGGAATGCTATATCAATGGTCCTCGGTCGCCATTATCGTCAAAAACCTGCATGGTCATAACCTGGCACTTTAAAGGGACACTATAAAGAGCAAAACGATTTTTCTCGCATTAGTAAAGTAGTCTTCCACGATACCAAAAACACCACGCTTGCTGCGAGAAGACGCTTCATAAGCGAGAAAACGCGCAAAAGGAAAATATAGGTGGCGACGCCACCTTGCAATTCCCGCACCATTTGCCGTGACGTCACATATTTTTGACGGTGCCTGCTTGGGCCTACGTAGTTCCTAATCGGCTAAATCGATGTGCATTGTCCTCTGAGGGGGCCAGAGACTTGACATAGCGAGTTTGTGGAAATTTCGTCGAGCCAGTGGCGCCAAAATACGTTAAATACTCTTTGAAACCTTTTACGTCACGAATTACAAAGTTCGGCGCAAAATTTAAAAATGGAACTTTAAACTTTGTTTTCTCCTCTAAAAAATAAACTAATGGTGGTGAAATAAACTACACAAGAGTTCTCTGAGCACACTTTATCAATCTAAACCAATTCATTGTTTCTTTTTAGTGTCCCTTTAAACACTGACGGGACAGGTAGGCAAACTTGGCGCCCCCTCAGATGATTAAGGGGGGTGGCCACCCCCACCCCCTGCCCCCTCGTGCGCACGTCTATGAGTGAAATCACGGACTATCGTCTCGGTCCGCTATATGGAGGGCTTTCCGAGGTCGTATTTATCACACTTATCTTCATGAGCCATTCGAAGGCAATATAATTTCGCAAAAGCTCCTTCTGTACTCCGATTCCTGCATCAGGTCTAACACTGTGGAAGCTATGCAAGAAGTTCAGTCAAGAAAGTGTGCAAGTCCGCGCGTCTCGCCCTTGCATTTAGTCGTTGTGAACGTGGCCTCCGCGATTGGCTCCGGCTGCGCGCTACCGGAAGTAATAGCGGAGGCCACGATAAGAAAACGAAGAGACGATAAACGACCTAGAACAACCTATTGACAACCGTACAATTAAATACGTTTGTTTATTTCTAAGGCACAATGCATCTCCATTTATTACTCAGTATAAAAACGAAAAAGGAAAAAAAAAAGAAGGAAAGATCACATTACGGGTGGTAAATTTATTGAACTATTTATTGGCGCAAACTCATCTACTGCAAGAAGTCTCGTTATCTTCCATAGCGTTGCACCTGGTGTATGAAACAAATTTTTTCTTATTTTTTTTTAATGGAGAAAGCAAAGCAGAACCAGAGCAAAGGAGTATTGCATCGTGAAAACAGTGTCTGCCCGATGCGAAGGCGGAGCCGTTGGCTGTGTTGATTATTTAGAATTCCAAGCGGACTGCTTGATATGCCATGCAAGTACGCGAAATTTTGTATAAACCTCCACCAAATATTGGCAACACGATAACAAATTGTTTCATGCCTTCCTGTAGCTCTGAGAGCAATATGATATAGCTGAAAAGAGACATTAACCACTGTTTTTGATAATGACATGTTTTTGAGCAAACATGGTTGGAGACGATCAGTTCCTATCTGCCACAAGCTTGGAAAACTTGTACGTAATGGAGGCGATAATGCTAGAGGCCCGTATACTCAGTCTTAGCTGCACGTTAAAGAACCCTAGGTAGCCGAAATTTCCGGAGCCCTCCACTACCTCGGCGTCCCTCATAATCATATCGTGGTTTTGGGACGCTAAATCGCAACAATTTGAAAACTTTTACGTATGTAAGCAGGCTCGTTGTACCACTTGGTGCACAGTGCCTGTGCACTGCGCGATAAACAACGAACAGGATGCGGAGAGAGGGAGTATGACGTAGAAGGTGTTCGATAAGTGTGTATATGAGGAGAGGGGTGGGGTGAGGATGCTAGGGTTGCTGAATCCCCTGTCGTATGTCACGAGACTTCCTCGCTCAAAGAATACCCCTCAACACTTTAGGAGGCCTCGGACCTTGGTGTCCCCAGAAAAGCAAGACGCAGGTGTTCTCTGGCTGAAGGGATGACGAGCTCTACGCTGCTGGCTTCGGTGATTCGATGACATGGCCGGTAGCCCAAAGAAAGTGAGCACTTCGACAAGTACGAAGAGAAAATGAAACGTAAAAGAAAGAGGAAAACCCGGAGAAGAAGAGACGCGGTGAAAACTGGCGAGCCATGAAAGTACAGAGAGCGGCGAGTGAGAACGACGTGTCCATGGAAGCGCTCGAACAAAGACGATTCGTCAGCACTCGCTCTCGTTACAACCGGCCGCAGTGACAGGGGCACGAGGCGGCGATTACGTCGAACAGAAAAAGCACAAACAATGGGACGGCGACGTACTACGCCGGTGAGCGGCGGAGACCTCGAGCCCGGCGTTGTTGGAACCGCAAACCGACGCGCCACGTCACGGAACCCGCGTCCCCTCTGCGATAGCAAGGGACGTCTCGACACGCAGGACGCTTGGCTCTTTTCCGCTGCTGCGCCGCTGTTTCTCGTTGTGGTGGTTGGACGGTGTACGGCGCAACGGCTCGCTTTGGCAGGCGTCGTTCGTATAGTCGTGTCCCAGGCAGCGCAGCGGGTGCGTTGAGCGTGCCAGTTTTGTTTTCGGAGCTGGCGGTCAGCGCTGGCGTTAGCGAAGAGCGTCTTTTTCGACGCTTGGCTGCATTGCCAAGGATGCTCGGCGTGTAGGACGTACCATGCCAAGCCATCGAGTCGATAATAATACTTGTTGGGGTTTTGCGTCTCAAAACCACGATATTATGAGTGACGCCGTTGTGAATCGCTCTGGAAGTTTCGACCACCTGGGGTTCTTTGACGCGTAACTAAATCTAAGCAAACGGGCCTCTAGCATTTTGCCTCCATCGAAATGTGGCCGCCGCGTCAGGGATTCGATCCGGCGAACTTCGCATCATCAGTCAAGTGCCATAATCATAGACCACCGCGGCGGGTGTCATCGCACTGAGATGATGCACTAGATTACATATCAATTACTACATTATTGAAAAACGGTTAAGCCAACTGAACTGCTTATAAATGCACAAATCGATATGTGGGAGAGAGAGAGAGAGAGAAGAAGGTGGGTGGTCAGCGCGCGAAAATCAAGACGCGAAATTTCCCTCGTCGTGCAGTCTACTGTCTAACGCTATCGCGTACACCAACGTATTGCGTTTGCTCCGATTGGCGCAAGAAGAGTTAATACTTCTTTTTTTTCGAAAGTGCAAGTAGTCTTGCAGAATAGACTCGGGGAAAGAGGTTACGACAGCATAGAAGGGTTCCCATAATGTCGTTTATTTTTAAGTGAAACGCACAGATTGCGTTTTCGTTCTTTGGTATTTGACTTCGTTTATCGCTGAGCACGTTGTAATTCATTTCAGAAATATCTCAGTAACCGACATCGGCTAAAGAGAGATAAGGAAACGAAAGGAAAATGCAGGGAGGTTATCCAATGAGGGGCAATATTGGCTAGGAATACCGTATAGAACAGAGAAGGAAGATACAAAGCCGGGAAAATAAAGAAGGGGCAGTTAATTTGAGCACAAAGAATGCGAGCAAACGCTTCACACGTGTTCTTGGGGTTCAATCGAACAAATATGCTAAATTGGGTACGTTTGATGAAGTTCACTTCGCTGAAACAGCGCGTTAGAATGGACGAAAGACATATGCACGCCTCTACTCGTCGCTCGTCTGCTAACGCGCTGTTTCAAAGAAATGAAGTCTTATCGACTTTAGAAAACACATAAGGGCGTTTGTGGCCTTGTTCATCTAAGAAAAAGTAGGCCAAGAACAGATGGTATGTTCTTCCGAAATTCATCTTCCACCAAGGAGGCATAGTTTAGATTCCAGGTCACATCTTTCAGTTTCAAGGAATTGGCTGTGGCACAGTAGATGTCTGTCGCCTCACCGCAGCTATAGATAGATGCATGTCTCACTGTTGGTCGTTCCTATTGGAAAAGAATAAGCATTCTTATATGTCCCATCCAACCACATCCGACACAATAAAGTTGTTTTGCGACGTGAAGGTTCTGGGGGCAGGCGAAGTCGCAAGTTACGGGATCGACAGAATGCAAGCGCTAGTTGGAGAAACCCGGTGAATTGATCCAAGCGTGCAGCTTCGCTGGCGCTGTGGTTGCAGGCAGTTCCGCAATCACGCGGCAACCAGTGCATAAAATGTCATATCTCTTCTCGAGCGCTTGACGGCGATCGCGATTTCTTTCCTACACTACCTGCTCGCGTAATCTATGACGTAAGGCTAACTCTGGCGTTCCTAGGGCTGACTATGAGTCGGTGTACGTAGCCGAACGATTATGGGGCTGCTGGTGTGCGCATGTGACGGCACCCTGAAGAGCAAGTTGTGCGAGAAGACAAACTGTGAAGATTGATCGTCGCCAGGAATAAGCACTGCTCCGTTGGAGCTGTTGCAGTTAGTGAAGCCGTCGTGTAACTGTGAATGTTGCCAAAGAACATTTCGTTTAGGACAAGCAGAGACAACTGCTTCAGGGCTGGTGATGACAGGTGCGCCTTCATAACGATTGCAAGAACTGAGGGAAACAAGTGAGGTTGGTGGGGGCACCACAATGCAGGCGCCGGGTGCTTCTTAGGCTTGAAGCCTGAATGAGTCATGGTGAGTCGTCACAATACCTCAAAGTGAATCACGCGGTCTCCGCGCTGGCAAACAGGCTTTAAATTGTGTAATGGTATAGCCGTGAGAAGCGTTAGATGTGCGCTCCTAACGTGCGAACAGCGATATGAGCGGTGACCGTGCGTCTCTGTGCAATTACAATTGTTTCAGCTATCGAAGAACGTATAGGGGGGCCAAGACGCGTACGGAATGCTTGGGATGGCACGCTCTGAGGAGCACGAATAATAAGTTGTGCACGCGTTGGACCAGGCGGGAGGGCTGTGTCGAAAAAAAATCCGAAGAAAAGCTCCGTATATAGCAGCAGCTATGCTACACGGGTATGGTCTAAACAATTTTCCAGCAAGCAACAAAAACACGTTCTTATACGAATGACATCTTTCATTTGGTATGAAAATTTTGGACTGCAGGTAAGACTCAGATCTACAATCATACATATGTATCTGTGAGTATTCGTGCAAGAAGTTTTCACAACTTATTACGACATGACATAACGGTGCTGCATTGCTGATGCACTGTCATCGGTTATATGGTGGCTGTCGATATGACACACCGAGACTACCTACACATCTGTCACATGCCTGATAATCCGCACGTGTAATTTGGAAGTGCAGCCTGACTCTACGATTCCTTTCGGGCTATTCAACGTGCCCATAGTTGCTTTAACTACGATATCTACATGTTCTTTTGTAACAAAGTTGTCCGATAGTTGTCATAAGTATTACAACTGCGACGATGCATTGCATACACACTTCGTTGTACCGCCTCCGTTACCCGTCTTCTCCTGTGCAGACGAAACTTTCTGCTTCGAGCGTTAGCCTCCAGTCGCCTGTTCTGGGCTCGTAAATCTTGCGCAGGCACGCTTCCGCTCGCAGTCTCTTCATCACGTGTTAGGTGGTTACGTGCAATCCGATACCCAGTCCTGAAACTCTTCTTTATTTTTCTTCTCTTGCTCGTCCCGTCTTCTCGACGTCCAGGAGGCCGTCGTGGATGTGAGTCACACGTTCATGCCCACGCGCCGTCGACGTGGCCGTCGAAGAACCGCAGCGTTCCCGTTGCCCTTCGCTTTGGCTTCGCCTCGCGGACGCGTCGACCAAAGGACGCACCGGGCCTGCGGAGGTACTGGCGCGCACGCTTGCAGCAGCGGATGCGCGTGCCGACTGCTTGCTGCCAGTGCAACACATCGCACGCCAGCGGAGTGAGCCACGCGCCGCGATGTTTGGCGCAGTGACACTGGCGGCCGCACAAGCACTCGCGAGGCAGCGACGCAGCGACACTGCGCCTCAACATGAGTGGATGCGCAGTGCGCAGCCGCACCACGGCCACTAAGATATGATCAATGTTGTGCGCCATGCCATGAAAGCAGCATTGAAATTACATGTAATGGAGCGAATACTCATAACAACGATCCAACTACGTTAGAACAAGTACAGAGCGCAAACGAGAAAACAAGATTTCAACCTGTCACGAAAGTTCAACGTTATTCTATTGTTCATGCTATACTTAATTCATTAATGACATCTTTTTTACCCCACAACATCCATAGCACTTTGGGAAAACGAGCACAGCAGCACTTCTACCAAAACACCACCGCGTTCAAACCCTTCTGCAGTTATAACGCTTTCCACCCAACGCCTATATTGCCAAATAATCAGGTCTGCGAAAGCTCGCACGGAAGAATACGGTTCGTGAAAGCGAAAAAAAAAAGGTCCTCCGCTCGTTTGCAGCACGAACCTACAAAAAAATCCCTACGGAGTTTGCAGTTTCTGAGCTTCTGGGTATGAGCAGTCAACGCTGCTACGTACGCCCCGCCACGGTGGTCTAGTGGTTATGGCGCTAGACAGCTGCATTTTCGATGGAGGCGAAAATGTTTGAGACCCGTGTACTTGGACTTAGGCGCACGTTAAAGAACCCCAGGTGGTCGAATTTCCGGAGCACTCCACTACGTTGTCTCTCATATCGTGGTTTTGGGACGTTAAACCCCAGATATTATTATTATTATTATCACATCACATCACATCACATCACATCACATCACTTTAATGCCTGAAAGACGCAGGTTAGGGGGTATTACATCAGGGGTGGGTCAACAAAGGAAGGCTTCAGAGAGTGATGTACACGACGAACAATGTGCAGTTATGTTGTCCGCAAAAGTTGATGAACACGTGACTGCTGCAACATCACGGGGAAGGCCACTTCCACTCCTGTGCGAATAATCGTCATCTGGCTTGCTTGCGTTTCCTTTATTGAAAACTCCGCGCTCGCCACTCTCCTGTAAAGAATGCTACGTTACGCTGATCACGCCCATGCCGTTCGCGACCTGAAAGTGCCGGGCGCGCCGCGATAATGCAAGGAAAGGCACGGGAGATAGATTATTGTTCTGGGAGAAAAAGACACCCTTTTTAGTCGATCTATTTTTAGAGTGTACAGACTCCGCAGAAGTTGCGTGAAATGTTACACAGACAGAGGGTTCAGCTCTGGTATTGTCGAGAGCGCGCGCTCTGACGACTTTCACGGCAATTTCGGCGACTGTTAACAGGGTTTTGAACTTTTCGTGCCTCTCGGCGTTATCCACGCCTACCATATTGAGAGCTATGTTCGCTCTCTTGAAATGAGCTTGATGCGATGATGGTGAAACATCGCAAATACCTCAGTTTAACCCGGTACAAGCATCTGACGTCGAAACCTTTTACCTTTGACTTTTACTTTTCTTTTGCCGGCCCTTCTCCCAAGCTAAGTGGATATCTTGTACGAGAAGATCGATGCGGGCGCTGTAACGTAACAAAGGAAAAATCGGACTTGACCTGCCTATTCGTTGTTATAAATTGACCTTTACTTTATCAAAGGGCCACGAATGCATGCATCGGCTTGACCCTCGCCTTTCTGCCGAAGAATTTATGTCGGTGATTTTACGCGCGGACATCTGTACGTCATCCTACGATGTACAGATCTTCGTTTTTTCAACACACACACACACACACACACACACACACACACACACACACACACACACACACACACACACACACACACACACACGTGTGTGCGTAGAAAACATATATATATATATATATATATATATATATATATATATATATATATATATATATATATATATATATATATATATATATATATATATATATATATATATATATATATTGAACAGAGGGTGCTTGTCTATTGAGTTAAGGAATATGAATAAAAAGTCACAGTGAAAAGCATAACATTTATTCTCCCGTTTCGACGACCGGAGAACAGCCTTTATCAAGCAAGACGATAGAAGGCGGTCCCCGGTCTAAACGTGTCTAGCGCCTACGGTATGTTACGAATAAATGTACTATATATGGCAACCTTTTCTGCCCAAACGTCAACTCTCTATCCTGAACCATCCCTTGTTCAATGAACGCCAAGTGTCTCCATGCTGCTGTGGTTCTCCTCATGCCATGTTTTACCAACGTACGATGTTGATCGCGTACAAATTGTACATACAAGCTCAGGAAATGCTCCGAAACAAGAATAACTAACAAAAAAGATATGCGGCGAATTTTCCAAAGGCGGACCACCGTAGTGTGCGGGGAAAAAATTTAATGGAGTGAGGTAGAGCAGTACGCGCGTATTATTTTATTACGTTATCGTAAGGGGAGGGGGGTGTGATCAACATAAGCCAGTGCTGCTATCGTGCGAGTAAACACGGTATACTTCGCACAGCTGGCTTCAGGCAATCTCATACGCTTTCAATCTTGTATACAGTGAAACTTCAATTGAATGAACTCCAACGGACCCCAGGAAAAAATTCGTTAATGTGAAAGTCGCTGAACCGAAATAGCTATGCTGAAACTTATCAGGAGTTAGACATCAGTTGTTGAAATTAAATTTGAACTCTTTTTATTTGCAATGCCGTTTATTTGAATGTGAATTTCCGCTTATTCAGCTTGTTTTGAAGAATGCAGCAATCTTTTGCTGCGTTTGCGCACTTATCACTGCAGTGGTCATGAATTGAGTCACTGTGTCCAAGCTCTCATAAACCTTCTCCGGCACAACACTCAGCTGGGCAGCGATTGATTGATTGATTGAATAACTTTATTATAAACAGTCCTGAAGCTCGGTTTTTTAGGCCGAGGCGGGTCGCATCCACGTCGGCACCACCAGTCCGAGACGGGTGGCGGCGTCGTGGGCCTTCTGGACAGCCCTTAATTGATCGTCAAGTTCGTCGCTCTTGATAAGCCGCATCCACTTCTCCCATTCGCGGTCGGGATCGGCGAGAGAGGCGGGGCATCCCGCCATCACGTGTCTGATTGCCATGACGCCATTACATGCATCGCACACTGTCCTTAATTCCAGCTCCGGATAAATTTTATTTACGTTGTACGGTGTCGGGTAGGTACCCGTCTGCAGTAACCGCAGACTGACCGCCTGTGGTCTATTTAATTTTAGGTGTGGCAACGGGAAATGCCTACGCTCCATGTAGTAGTGCTTTGTAATTTCGTTGTACGACAGCAGTGAAAAACTTCACTATTTCCCAGTACGTCAGCGCTTCTTTAGCTGACGTTATTGGTGCTTCCTCTACAAGGGTTCCTCCTTCCTCCTCCTCCTCTTCTTGTTCCTGAGGTAGGACGAGCGCTACAATCTCCTTCTGTAGACAGAGTGGTGCAGGTCTCAACGCAAGAGTCACAGGTGACATAGTCCTCAAAATGCAAAGCGCTGTCTGCACACAGTCTTTCAGACAATTTCTGATCAATATGACTTGAGAGGCATTGGATGGTGTCGCACAATATGTTCGTATAACTGAAATGCTCTCTGCACTAATTTCGTTAAACTTAAATACATTAGCATTGGGTCCAATGGCACTTCGGCGGGGGATTTTAAAAAAGTTCGTACAAATGATACTGTTTACGTCCTCCTGTTTAGCTCGTAAAGGTTTTATGCGGACGGAAAGATGGTTTGACGTCATCCCGGTTGCCTGCACGCCTCGTATTAGGATTTTAATACGGACGTCTCAGTATGCACCTTAAGAGAATTGTGCTCGAACCTGTGCTGCCATATTTGATTAAAGAAACGCTGCGGACACTCTTGAACAACAGGAGCTCTACTGAAAACCTACATAATATTGTTACGTGTTATTTACATAACATTGTACATAAACAAAAAAACGCCAGGCCTGCGCGGAAAGCGCAGCACAGTCACAGCGAAAGCTCAAAGAGCGGCATTTCTAGAGCCCTTTATAAACTCTCCTGTGGCTACAAACACAAGTACACTAGCAACGTATCCACTACGCCACAAACCATGACTTTTGTGAAGTTGGGAAGCACCCACCACGACATTACTCGTCATTCTGCGGAGAAGCGAGGTACCATCTGGAAGGCATTATGAGCAGTTTCTTGATGCGATGGCTGATGACGATGAAGAATTACGACTGAGCTTTTGTAATGGGTTGGAAGCTTTAATGGACCCACTAGTTACTTAATTCGCATTGTGTGACACCCGGTCGTTATGTCACTCTCCCACCACGCTTTATAATATACGCTAACGTGAGAAAGAGAGAGAGGGAATTAACATTATTGTGACCCTGAGGAAATGGATCATGGGAGCCTTATGGGCTTCCTTGGCAACCAATAGAAGTGCACTTGCGAGGAACCCACTACGCTATAAATCATCATAATTTTTGTGAAGTAGAGAAGCAGCCACTATGCAATTTTTCGTCATTCTACGGAGAACCGTGCTAACACCTGTAAGACATTATGTGCACTTTGTTGATGCTGTGGCTGATGACGATGAATAATTATGGCAGAGTCCTTTGTAATGGGTTGGAAGCATTCAACAACCCACTCGTTGCGCAATTCGCATTGTGTGACGCCTGGTTACAGAATTCGCGTTGTGTGACGCTTGGTTGTTGTTTTACTCTTCTACCACGCTACATTACATATGTTAATGTGGTTCCTTCCCGACATGAAGCCGGTATAGGGTGTTTTTGCAAAGCAGTTTCAAGCACCGGCATGGCTCTGAGGTAGGACGCTAGGCTCCCACGCAGAGGGACCAGGTTCGAACCTCATTGCATAGTGTACATTTTTTTCTTATTTCGAGCGATAGTGGTTACGGACACAGGCGGCGGCGGCGGACAACTACGGCGCCAAAAACGGCCCTTGTTGTGATCTCATAACAGCTTTCGCTGTAAAACAATGCGGCAGGTAGCGTCAGAAGAGGTTTGGCAAGCAAGTAACCACACCAGAGTAAAACAGCGGTGGCGACGACGCATTGAAGATGCCGCGGATCTGTTATCGCGTCTCCGTGGGCCTATATTTACATTTTTCATCTGCAGAGACGTGCTGTACCGCACAGTCGCGCGCGGTCCCCGATTAAGGGTGGCAAAGTTTGACGGCAGCGCCCCCCCCCCCCTACCCCCTCCAACAGAGTCCCTTACAATCCGAACGCAGCGCGAAGACGAGGTGTTAGGTGGTAGGGGGGGGGGGAGGGACTCCCCGTCCCCCGTCCCCCTCCTGTGAGCACGCCTATGCTACACTGTGTTCTTAAGGAGCGATAGAATGAAAATGGCAAATTTAGATAATTTTTAATGGCCAGGTATAGATGTGCAGGAGGTGACCCACCTGAAACGTGGCTGCTGCTGGTGGGAATCGAACTTGCGAGATCGTGATCAGCAGCGGAAAGACATCGTTACCAAAACATGATGCTGCCTGTCAGTTACTATTATTACATTTACTTCGCCACAGAAGGACAGAACTTAAAGATTATCTTAGTAACAGAGGGCAAAAACAGCGCAAACGCGGCAGCACGGGAACAAGTATATATATATATATAAAAGAAGACTCACGTCGAAAAAGCCAGAATGGTTTCTTTAAGTTTCGGCCGTGGAACCGGCCTTCGTCAGAATACGTGTTGTTCTGACGAAGGACGGTACCACGACCGAAACGTTAAGAAACCATTCTGTTTTTCAACGTGTATCTTCTTTTTATTCATGTTATTTACCGGCGTCCAAGAAGTTATTTCCTGCAATTATACATATGTCATGCTCCTATATAAGAGCATAGCACACACGTAATCGTGTGTGTTCCTTCTTCGTCCCGTGCTGTTACGTTCGAGCTGTTTTTACGGTCATGAATCACCAACTTACCCAACGAGCTTCACTATCTTAATACCATTTCGCAGAAGCACGTACTCCTCTTGCATTGCTTGAAAATATGTTTCATTGAAAATATTTTCATTGTGTTGCTCTGCTGCCTTGTCAAGTGTCCGACGAACCTCGGAGACGCCGTTGCGAAGGGCTCCACCTCGCTGCTCCGAAGTGCGGAAGGAACTAATAATGCGGCGCAGGGGCAGGATACATCGCCCTATCGAAACATATTGCTCTAACTAAAGAAGTGCTAGTCGCATCTCACACGGATAAGAATTTGTAGCGTAAAATATTGCACAAATGCGAATAAAACATCCGGCAGGTCCCACGCACTGCGGGAACCGATGTAACGCGAAGAAGCGAGCAAGGAGCCGGCCATGGCGTACCGGTTTATCTTTGAGCCAAGAGTTACGAAACCGATCGACGGCTTTGCTTAAGTGCAATGGTAGTGTGCGTGTCGTGGGCTTACCAGGCACGTCGGCTACATTGTGACGCCTAAAAGGTAGCTTATGGCCCAGCGTAATGTCGGCACTCGTGTTCGAACGAAGGCGTCACTTTTATCGGGGAGAGATGCGCTTTCCGGCGCTCCGACTTGCATTTCATAAGCCGCGTTCGCTGGCGCATTCCTGCGGGGCAGGGCAACGCAGGGCAATAAGTGCGACAGTCATGGCAGTGTGCATATGTAATATTTATTACTATGTGAGAAGAGCCGTTAGCCAACATTACGCGAGTGTATCCAACATTAACCAACAGTAGCCGGCACCTAGCCATCACTAGACAAAATTATCGCGCACCAGCCAGTATTATCCAGCAGCGAGCCATTAGTCAACGCTTAATCGCCGCAAGCAAACACTACAGTGAAAACGGCAGAATATTTCTGTTCTGAACTGTGCAGCTTGCAGATAACTGATCCAATCTTATGGAGCAAAATCCAAGCCGAATAGGACAACGAAGTAACTGTCTATGAGGTTATTGGAACACGTTTAGAAAAAAGAAACAAGCCATTCTATGAATTCCCCTTCTTTCGACTTGTCTATGAGCTTTGAAAGGCTACACGAGAGATGTCCCGCGGAAAGGCGGCCGTGGAATTCGGCATAACAGCCGACCCAATCAAAAGTGGAAGTGACTTTACATATAAGAAAATCACGACACTCTACACAGAATGTCTTGGTGCTTCAGATGTACCACTTAGCTGGAGAAACGCTAAGCCCGTGAGAAAGCAGACGTGAAAGACTTGAGGAATGATAAAACCATCAGTTTACCCTTCCTTCACTAATATACACAAAAATCCCGAAGGTGATTTTGAATAGGATAAGAGATAGGACTTTAATCAGCCTAAAGATCAAGCGGCTTTCAGGAGAGGACACTCTAACGTGGACCATACGGGATCAATCAGGTAATTGAGACATATGTGGCGTTTTTTTTTTTTTTTTGTCTAAAAGAGCCAAGTCCACTTTAACTGAAACTGAGAAAAACGCAGTTTTTTTGCTACTGACAATATCGTCGGGCCTGCTCCAACAATTTTTTGCCAGTGTGCTCATGTCACCAAAATACCTTAAATCTATATTGCGGCTAAAATCTATATAGCCCACTATCGTCGGTATTCAGGGGTAAAAGCTGTGTTTGGCATTTATGGATTGGAACATTTTCATTTGGGCTTGAATCAGGTCGTAAAAAAAGTCTAAATCGCAGGGAATTAACGATATAGGAACATTTTGTGACAAAATTAACACCATCCCTGTGCTTCCGTCGGTACCGCCCTGTGTTGCATGGTCGTAATGGCGATGGCTAGAGTTGTAGAGCGAGTGGCAAAAGGCACACCATTTTGAACTGTCGGCAGCGTTTTCTTGTTTTTAGGCCACCAAAAAATGCTTCAGTTCTTTTTCTTCTTAGCTTCTTTTACGCCACGCCATTTCGGATCACTTCTTCTTCAAGGAATAGATTGGTGCCCAATATATTCCCTTCAGTTGTCTTCTATTTCAAATGTACCGTCTTGGAGCGAAAGAAGGGCACGATACTCTAATGAAAACCTCGAAAAGAAACACTAAGAGGCAGTAGGAAGTAGGAAGGTCGGCCTCTTACTCTTTATATTCGAGTTTTGGCCTACAACATCATGCCCTTCAGAAAGTACCAACTCGCCCAAGAAAAACTAATTGTGGAACGAAAGCACGATAGCAAAGCAACTAGGACACAAATGAAACAGATTCGATGTGGAGATGTTGGTTGTTTAGGTCACGATTGTTTACACAGCGCTGGTTCAATGGACCTGACTCAGTTTGGCTCACACATGTGCAGGATTTGGCTCATTATTTATTCGAAACCGCATTGTTGAGTTCACGTTACAATCGGGAACTGACCCATTTAGATTATATTTGTTTTTAAAGTGAAAGATACGAGGCACGCTTTTAGCTCCCGTAAAATTTAGCCCAGTTTCGGTTTCTGGATTTGGCTATTTCAAAAAAAAAACAAAAAAACACCGCATATGCTGAGTACGAAATACCCCTTTATATGGGTTTCATAGACTACGAGAAGGCATTCGACTAAGCAGAGACTACACCAGTAGTTCTTGAAGCATTGCGTCACGAAGGAGTAGTTGAGACCTATGTCAATACCCCAGCCAACATCTACAAAGCTCCCACGGCTGCCCTGCTTCACCAGAAGGAAAGTAAAAAAAAATCACAGCATATCCACAGGGTGCATGATGATGAGTGGAGCGAAGCTCCGGAGGAAATCATCGGCAAACCGTGAAACTCTTCCGTGAAATTCGCCCAGTACATCATATAAAGAGTGGGAAACAGCGTGTATATATTAAACATCAAACTTTTATTGTATTGTTGGTTTACGTGGTCCCTTCATTATCACCGCTTTGTGATCGGTGAAATGCAAGGAAAGTGTTCGCTCCCGAGCGAAAGAGAAAGCGCTCCAAGAGCGACGGCGTTCCCCGTTCGCCCTGTGAGAATTAACGGCAAGGCTAGAGGAAAGACACGACGCGCGTAGCGTTCCTCTTCGCGTTCCACGACGCGAGGCCGGTAGCATGCCCAACGAAAGCCAACAGAACGCGATCGTGCAAGTGCTCCGGCTTCGCATCGCCTCATGGTCTCATTTAGCGTCTCAAAACCAAACATCTTGCTCAAGGTGTGCTTTGCGTTTTTCGTAGAAATAATTTCTTTATCATGTACAGTGTCAATTTTTATGAAAGGGAACACGCGAACGCGTGGCCTGCGCTCTGCGACGGCTGCCTTCAGCTCCGTCAACCGACAGATAACGAAAGCTCACCCGCTTTGGCGTCATCTATTGGCAAACAAAATAACAAGTCATGGCCGGTTGCGAAGCGCTTTTAGATAACGCAGCATCTCGGCTCGCGTAACGGGCGATGCAGGCAGCGCGTCGTCTGCCTGTCAACAAATCGAGCGTGGCGCGCCAGCACTGCGCGAGCTGCAGGAATTGACCTTAACGCGAGCCGAGAGGCAGCGTTATCTAAAGGCGCTTCTCAACCAGCCGTGATTCGTTATTTTGTTAGCCAATAGATGACGCCAAAAGCGGGCAAGCTTTCGCTAGCTGTCGGTTGACGGAGCTTACGGCAGCCGCCGGAGCGCGCAGGCCATGCGCTCCCGTGTTCCCTTTCATAAAAATTGACACTGTACATTAAGACGAAAAGTTGAAAGCTCACTAGAGTATATCGCCCGCAAAGTATGTCTTTTAGTCTGATTTAACTCTCGTACGGCAGGATCGGCGCTCGCCCGTTGCCGATCCACCTCGCAGATTGCCGATCGGGCGAGGTGGCTACATACTACTACTACTACTACAGAGGAGGGAACGACCCACACCCTAAGGAGCTTCGCCCCTAAAAAAATGTGATCAAGACAGGGGTCAGGCCAGGAAATCCCATCTCTCACATAGTGTTCACTGCATGCTTAGAAGTAATTAAACAACTAGATTGGGAAGAAAGAGCAATACAGAATATCGCAGAATATTTGAACTACTTACGGTTTGCAGATGACATCGTGCTCTTCAGCAAGGATGACGACGAATTGCGAAAAAAAGAAATAAAAATATTTACGGAGATCAAATTAAAGTAGGGCTGAAAATAAATATGTACAATACAAAGATTATGCTCAATAGTCGTGCAAAAAAAGTTGATGATTACAATTTATCCCCTAGAATCTGCGCAAGAATATGTATATCTAGATCAATTGTACTAACAGGAGAGGTTACGCACGAAAAGAAAACTTACTGAAGAAATAAGGATGGGCTGGAACACGACATGCATGCGGCAGACCTTCCCAAATCACAACAGTAAGTTTACCGCTGTCCCTAAAGTGGAAGATGTACAACCATAACATTCTGTTTGTTCGAAGGTACGGGGCAAAAACTCGGAGAATAACAAGAAAGATATAGAAGAAATTAAGGACCGCAGAGCGTGCGATGGAACGAAAAAAGTCACAGTTTCGCCGCAAGGGCGAAGCAATGAATGCGATAGCAGGAAATTGAAATGTCACACGAAGAACCAGAAGCAGCTCGATACTTGCAGCGCGCCGCTGAAGCACAAAGAAGGACGCCCTAAAAGAACCCACAGGCATGCACAGGGCAAGCGTGAACTAACGATTCTCACAGTTGTTACGTATATGTGCTTGAGCAACGCACTGCAAGTGTCGACAATCGAGAATCAGACGCTCTTAGATATTTCTTCTTCTTATAAACTGCGTCGCGTGGAGTGACCCCCTGAGTCTCCAGCCACACGGGGGCGTCTGATGCAAGGTGTGGCTAGAGTTACTGTATATGCTACCTTTAGGTAGCTAACTAAAGGTAGCATGTGCAGTAACTCTAGGTGTGGCCGGTGTTTTTTTTTTTCCTTCGACATCACGAGTGGGTGCAGAAAAGGGCC
This sequence comes from Rhipicephalus sanguineus, assembly GCF_013339695.2. NCBI lineage: Eukaryota > Metazoa > Arthropoda > Arachnida > Ixodida > Ixodidae > Rhipicephalus > Rhipicephalus sanguineus. The sequence goes on along the minus strand of NC_051180.1, from coordinate 106,454,309 downwards.
ACTTTGTCATGTGTGTCTCAAGGGCAGTTTTCAAACTGAAAGAAAATTAGGAGCGTTGCGTGATAGAAAACACGCTCACGATCCTCCGAGATTTGCTTATCACCAGCGGTACATGGTGTATACAAATAGCTCGCTGTTATTTTGCCGGCGCATACATGGCGTGTGGTTGAGTTATCAACGCAGCGCGCTGGGGAGCGAGGGGTTGCTAGTTCGAATCCGCGGGCGAGTACTTCAGAATTTTTATTCTCCTGCTTTATTTTTCTTTGTGCCTTATATATATATATATATATATATATATATATATATATATATTTTCGAGGCGCGACGGCGACGGCAAAAATCGGCCGAGAGTGTCCATATAATTGCTATCGCAATAAAACAATAGGAAGATAGCACAGAGGGTCACATACGTAACAGGGGTAGCTAACGGACTTCCTGGCATTAAGAGGAATAAGTGGACATGGGCGGGTCATGTAACGCGTCGGGTAAATAACCGACGGTTGGTGAGAAGGAAGGGATGGACTCAAGGAATGGTAAACGCAGCCGAGGCTGGCAGAGACTGAGGCGGCGAGATGAAATGAAGAAGTCCGCAGGAATAAAAGGTGAGTCAGCTGGCGCAAGGCAAGGCAAAATGGAGATTATTGGGAAATGCCTTCGACCTGATATGGGCAGAGAACAGGCGGTTGCTGATGGTGAATATTATGATCGTCGTCACCATAATCGGTGTCCCTCGTACGCAGTGGCGTAGGCAGAAATTTTTTTCGGGGAGGGGCACGCCCTTGATCCGACGTGGGGTCCGGGCAGGTAAGTGTGGTCGAGTGTCATTTTGTGCTCTGTATACCATGGCAGAAAAAAATTCCGGGGGGGGGGGTGGCGGGCTTGGTGTGCCCCCACCCCTGGCTACGCCACTGCTCGTACGTTCTTATGATGAAAAGTGAGTTTTAGCAGAATGTACGTAGCGTCGGTACAAACGCGGCAATAGTACAATATAAACGCGATGTTTCGCCGCCCGGAAAGTTCGGCGCCATGCGAGCAGTAAGCTGTCCGAGTTATCTAAAAGAATCAAGAGGGCTGGATAAAGATTAAGCATTGTTTAGAATTGAAGCGAACGACTTCGATACCATACACTTCACTGTCCTAGAGCGGTTAGCAGCTGTACCGGCTGCACCTGAAGCAAAGTACCACCTGAGCCCTCGACAAAAGACCGTTGCAAACTGCCTGAGTTAATCTGTACATACCGACGAAGGAACATTTTTACTACCAACGTATAGGCTACCTTGAAAAGCCCACATTGGCACTCCGGTTGAATCCGCTGATATCGTCTGTATATGAAATTGTCATTAGAGATAACTTAAAATTAAAAGCGAATTTCCATATTAATTGTCTGTCGCACCTAATCCTTTATGATTTCATCTTAATCCGAGCGGAATTCATGCTCGACTCTATGCTGTTTTTATGTTTTCTGTTGAAACATACGAAAAGAAGGTGACGTACGTGGTGTTGAGGTTGGCCCTTGGGGGGCAAAGCAGACAAACAAAGAGGTGTGCAGTTTGTCTGAACAAACTCGATAAAATCTGAAGCTAAGCATGTGAAGCCTTTGTTCGAATAACGCCAGTACTGTTACTTTTTTAAGCTATTAAGCGGTATAAAGAATGACTGTTGAAGCACAAACACACGCACACAAGCAAACCCGGGAAGATACCGAGAGACAGGGTCCCTACTCTACTGCCTTGGCCCAGGTCATCAATTTGCGGGATATTTATTAAAGCTCTCTCACTCACACACAGGTTATATCATTGGAGGAAATCGCGGAAGCGCAAGAAAGAGCACAGGTAATTCGACTCTCTGGCTCAAAAGCAGGCAGGAGAATTCTCGCGGATATAGGTACTCCACCGGCTCAGGTTGATGCTCTGTACCAAGGGTTGACGAGAGATCAGAAGGAGAACATTATCGTCTCGCCTGTCCCGAGGAACGTGCATCGCCAGCGAAATGTAGGCAGGAGGAGAGCGCGAGCTCTGGCCCTTCTCCGCGACGTTGAGGGTCTCCAAGGGGGTGGCTGCTTCGTAGACGCGGCACAATATGACGGCAGCAGTGGCAGGTTTACGGTAGTTGCAATTAACCACCAGGGGGTTACCATTAATGCGGCGTCGGTATACGCCCAAACTGCTAATGCAGCCGAGCAGGTTGCCATCGCCATGGCTCTCCTCGATGAAAATCACGAAAATATATATAGTGATTCTAGGGCGGCCATTCGCGCTTTCACTGTTGGTGCTGTGTGTAAAGAGGCCAAAGCAATACTTGGTGAGAGGTCAATTACAACTCATACACTTACATGGTTCCCTGCTCATATGGGCTCCATGGTAGGGGGGATTATCAATCTCAATGAGCTGGCCCACTCCAGGGCGCGAGGGTTAACTATCCGCGACCATGGAGGACTTCTGGGTCAACCTGGAGGATTGGTAAATAGTAGGGGTGTGCGAATATTCGAAAGTTTCGAATATTCGTCGAATATTACATTCGAAATATTCGTATTCGATTCGAAAATCGTGTATTCGAAAAGTTTCGAATATTGATAACTTCGAATATTCGAAAAATTCGAATATGCGATAACTCGTCTTCCACATTTCTGCTGCGTTCGTATCGCTAAAAACGTTGCCGAGAGGAGCGATACACATCGTAAGTACACGGAGGCACGATATCTGCCTGCGACGAGCGCCCCAATACGTATGATTTATTGCTGGTGCATCTCCGACGTGCAGCGCTGTTGGCGATCATGTAACCGTACATTTTCAATATTATGCGGCCGTAACGTGCCGCACTACCACTCGTTCACTATGCGGGACCACTTCTGAAGAAAGACAGTGACCCACGTGACTGGTGGCGGACTGTAGGCACCTTCAGATACCCCAGTCTGGCAAAGCTTTGCCCCATGTACCTCCCTATATCAGCCACTTCTGTTCCAAGCAAGCGTGCCTTTTCAGTGGCAGGGGGGGGGGGGGGGTTGTCTCTGTTAGAAGGGAGCGCCTGCTGCCTGATCATGTGGAGCAACTCATATTTCTTCATGATAACATGTAGTCATTACTTTCATTGTGCCGTGATATTTGCTTGTGTTGTGATGTGCATTGTGCTAGCCTGGACATTCTGTTCTGGAGATAGCAGTGTATGTTGTGTTCCCAGTCAGGCTGTTAATGTTTTTTTTCTTCAAATAGCTACATGTTAAATAAAATATTGTTACTGTGGAGGCATTTTTCCTTTGATATTCGATATTCGATTCGATATTCGAAGGTGGATATTCGTATTCGATTCGTATTCGAAAAATTTGATATTCGCACACCCCTAGTAAATAGGGATCAACCGACCACGTACAATGAAATTACTTTACATTTCGCTATGGGTAGGAGAGTCTTCCCGCCTCCAGCTCGGAAGTTAAACAGGGCGTAGGCTTTGACACTGAGATTGCTGCAAACTGAAACATATCCTAACCCTGCCTTTCTGCACAAGCTTTATCCTGATGTTTACTTAACTAACTCATATACGAAATGTGGCGGTTTAGCCACCTTATACCACATGCTCTGGGAGTGCCCCTCGGTACGTGGCACTGATACAGCATCGGCCAGCAAGTGGGGCTCCGCTCTGAGGAGTCCAGACATTCAGTCACAACTTTGGGCTGTCCAGAGGGCCCACGATGCGGTGGTAGGTCTCGGCCTGACTGTCCCGTCGTGGGAGCGGCCCGCCGCGTGCTAAGGCACACGCCTCCGGACTTTGTTAATAAAGTTCTTCCAATCCAATCCATGTCACCGAGACACAGCCTAGTCGGGCACCTCCGGGACTTTTGCTATGTCTCCCAAGATAATTTGTAAAATTGGCTAGAATAGAGTGTGAATGAATGAGTGAAGGAACTACATGGCGTTGAAATCATAACCGACAGGACGCAAGCCGTGCGAGCGCACCACAAATGTTAGAACGGCAAAGGTAAAAAAAAGAAGGAAAAGCAGTGTTGTGGCTTTCAGGAAGCAAGCTTAGCCGAATCTCTAAGGGGCACAAGAACAATTCCTTGTTAATTATTCCAAATAAAAATGTGGTACATCGGACTTCCTCGCGCTAATTCATTGTATTCCATATGACTGGCCTATTCCTATTTTTATTGGTACATAAACAAACAATTCTTCAATTTTTCGATATATACACGGCTGATTAGCTCCTTTTCCTTCGTCTAAATTCTAAATTTCTCCACTCATATTAACCGCCGGTTTCATGGCCAATCCCCCGTAATAGGTAAGAGCCAAGAATTAAAAATCAAGCAAGCAAGCATGGAGGAAAGAAAAAAGAAATAGGAGGAAGCACGCGGACGCCGCTCCCCCCTCGTACTCCAAAACTCACCGCTTGCCTATCATGTGGGGGTGCTCATTTCCCAGCTTGCCCCTGTTAAATTTTTTTATTGGCTGGGCTTCAGAAATGTCACGTGACGCTCCCTCCTAGTTTTTTCTGTTATTCCTCCATGCAAGCAAGCAAGGCTTTCGAGGCTCCTGCTGTCTCCCCTATAGCCACATCTTACACAACTGCGCTTAACACAAGTACGCGGCAGAGGCTCAACGAGAGTCGCAAAGTGGGCTTTTTGGTATATCACTAGAAGCAACTTGCTGCAGCGCGACAGAGGCTTCACAAGCTATTCGCTGTCCTTTTTACGTTTTTCCTCCTGCGATGAAAACGGTGGAGCTACGCGTCCGGAAAAGCCCATTTGCAAAACAAAACTCGAGTACATACAGTGTTTCTAGAAAGATATCAAACTTAATTGTTCGTCTGGCCCAGAAGGAGGGAACTGCAATGTCTGCTTGTCTAGCTTAACAAGCGAGCACGTACAAGAGAATGACTTCGAGCTGAGCGCTCGAGGGGCGCTGTTAAGTGGCCGACTTGCTACACCAGGAGATTCGCTTCGTGTTACAGGAACGCTTAGAATAACTGAGAGCTGAGCTAGTTGGTAAGTATTCATTCTAAAAAGACAGGGCGTGCAAACACGGACACAAAAAAGAAATCAAGACACCACAAACGGAACGCATCTCACGAACTAACGAATATTTCGCCGCCCGCTTTGCGCCCCCGACTAGCGAGAACAAGTGGCAACATTTAACGCTGAAATATGGGCTCCGCGCATTTATAATGATCGCGATCCGTCGACCTCAAGTCCGCCCGAATTTGGAGAGGCCACGTGCCCGTTGTATTCCACGAAGCAGGCGACCGTGGAGCCAACGTTGCGTAAAGAGATCACGGGCTCCTTCGTGAGCTGCTGCCCGGATCGCGAATAGCGCCGCGAGAGAGGATTGTTGCCCGGGGCAATGCACTGCACACTGATAGCGCAAGCTTGAGTGAGTGAACATAGATACGGGGGTAACATGCAGAAAGCCTTTGTATACGATGCGGGAATATTCCTTTCTTGATGCGTTGCTCTCTGGCTCAGGAATAAGCGAGACGCCGAGGGCTGCGAACGTGCCCTCGGTCCGATATCACGAACTAGGCTCTTTTTCTTTCTTTTTTTCTTTCACTGACACACGGCCTCGCTCTAGTTAGTGACGCGAGCACAAAGGGAAGAGATACAAGCTTAGTGTTTAAGTGCTGTGAAGAGTATGTCGCGGGCAATTACTAGTCTAGCTATGAAGCGTTTCATGGATACGTATAGTCAGAGGATAGCTTGGGAGCAATTCGGTGACCTGCACGCATGCGCAACGACCACCCATGCATCCAGGATGATGCCAGTCACGTGCCGGTCCTTGCTGTAAATTGGCATGATGGTTTGGGTCAGCGCATAAGGTTGAAGTTGCTGTTGCGTCACTGAACAATCGAAGACAGCCGATGTGCACTATAGCGCGTATGCACGCATGCGCAAATAAAGTAACAAGCCAGAAAGCGTCATAGTGTGGCACTTCTGAAAGCTTGTTCTTTGGCTCGCACTCATCCCTTCCTCGCTTAAGTTGCGATGACTTCCTTCTCAATCTGCTCCAGCAACGTTATGAGCTTTGAAGCACTCCACCAGCGCCGGGATGTTCTGGATCAAGTATTGCACCCATCTGCCATCAAGCCACGGCTGCTTGTTGTCATTGTTGTTAGTGAATACCGAAAAAAAAGGAGTGTCTCAATTACTAATGAGGAGCTCAATATCCCAATGTCATTTCGCTCTCGCTCATCTACTGCCATGTATAACCAGCCGTAAAAAAAAAACAAAAAAAAACGTCATTTAAAGTTCGCAACCGCACAAACGAAGGCGTCAGCGCTCTCAGTTTCCCGAGCTGAACAGTGGGCTTTCGTGCTTATAGATGTGATCACGGCTTCCCATGCTCTGCCGCTGTTATCAGTTTCTCCAACACGTAGCAGCAGCGTGTTGCGTACCGGCCCGTGAATCACCATGTGGTTGAGCTTCAAGACCTCAAAGTGGCTCCCCCAATATTCTTCTTGAAGTAGTTCTTCCTGCATGGGTATAGGTGTCGCGGTCCTCTTCACTGCTTCATTTGTTGTACCTTCCGCTACACCTTACCATGAACTTGATTGCTTACAAATCTACAGCTCCCATTGAGCTCATCATGCTCTTTATATTTGTTTGATGGCCTCCTCTAGAAATGATAGTGTTCACTTCCGTTCGACGGTTAAAGCTCTTCAAAGACTGTTCTATCTGATCTCCATTCACCGGCCAGTGAATGAAGTTTCTTTCCAAGCGGCTTCTCCTCCACATTTGCAATGCTTCCGCACCCTCGGAAGACGCGTAGACGTTAGGGCGAGTTCGTACGGTGTTAGTGTTGCGCTACCAAATCGTCAAAATCGCACCCTCTGCGCAGCGCCACACCGTTTGCTCAAAACGTCCTTGCTGGTTGCCGTATCCCCACTTTCCGATTGTCAGCGCAGTAAACGAAATCAACCGTCCTTCTATGTTTGTACTGTACAATACAAACACCAAAGAGGACAGAAACAATTGTGGTGCTTGAGATCACTTGGCGAGGCAAGGCTATCGATGCAGCTACGTAGGCACGCAAGACATCCCATATCGCGCTGCTGTCCACTCAGCAGATCTTGCATAATCGAGTGCCGAGGGTGCTTGCACCATTCGTTCTATAAATCATTGGCTCGTTACCGCTTATGCATTCCACGAATGAAGACAGCGCTCCCCGCTCTAGAAATATAAACAGTAGGACTAACTTATAAAATTTTTGTTTAAAATAAAAAAGATAGTTAACTTGGGCCTGTAACAAGAAAAACGGACAATGCTTCATAGATCGCGATGCATCCGCGAAATGCCGCGCGGAGCATAGCTGACTGCCGCTCTCGGGCGAGAACTTGCCATTGGCACTATGACATTACCACTCAAGGTACGTCACGCATGTCAGTGGTGGCACGCCTGCGCAGCTGCTTCGAAATGTCGCCTCCCGTCCTTCAGCGCATGTCTCGCGCGACAACGACCCGCCGGCATGTGCAAAAGCGCGCACAGTTCACACATCCTCCTTGATTGCGCGGTGACATTGAACGAGTATGTCCATGTGGCGTTTAATATCTCGCCGGGCAACTGCCACACTCTTCTCCTTCTCCCCTCTCTCACTCGGTGAGCGAAATGCCACGTACGTACGTCCACATCATCGCGTGGTTGTGTGAGGGATGGCCTGTTGCCTCACCTTCTCGAGAGAAGGAAAAAAAAAAGCGATAGGTCGTATCAAACTACCCGACGCGGCGCCTCAAGATAGCAGTGCGCCTCGACACCAGCGGCCGCAAACGGCTCCTGACGTTCATCGCATAGGAAAAGGAATGAGAGAGAAAGGGGGTGTAGTCCCTCCTTCTATCTCTCTCTCTCTCTCCCTGAGCACTGCGATGCCGTAGTGGTGCCTGCGCGCGAGCGCGCATGCACACATCTACAGCTGACGAATTTGCGTGGCGGCATTTTCGCGAGCATTCCGCGGCTGTGAAGCCTGCAGCCAGGGCCGCCGCGCTCGCAAGGTCTCGGCGGGTCAAAGCCCTCCGCCGAAGGTGACGGCTGCGGTGAGCAGGTGGCAAGCGGAATGACGATGCGCCGACCTTTTGTGAGCCAACTTTAACCGCGCGCCGAGCGCAGGCGAATCTAAATGTAGTGTCTTGAAGAATATAAATCATCATTTATTCGCTTCTTTACCGTTTAATGCTGCACAGCAAAGTGATATGGAGTTGCCGAGGCGATCCTTACCTCGATCGCTCTATGGCAGCCTACGTATAGGAGAACACAGTAGAAACAACGAAAGAATCCGCATGGTAAGACAAAATGAGAGGGAAGTTGAGGAAAGAGTTGTATAGGTGTATGCAAGCGTCATAGCTCCTTAAGATGAATCAGAGGTTCCCACACGGAAGAATAACTTGCTCGTCGCTGTCGTGCGAGCTTTACCATCGATGCGCGCGTACTTGGGAGAATATGCCGGCGCCATAACTTAAACGTCATCCGCTGTGGTAGTTTAGCACGTAATATGTTACCCTGCTAATCTCGAGGGCGCGGGTTCGATTCCCGGTCACTGCGGCTACATTTTGATGGGGGTGAAATGCAAAGGACACCCGTGCGCTTAGATTTACGTCCACTTTAACAAAAAAAAAAAACCTCAGGTGATCGAAATTTAATCTGCAGTCCCTCACTACGGCGTGCTTCATAATCGTATTGGGGTTTGGACACGTGGAACCCCAGCAGTTATTTTAAGCTTAAACTTTGTCAGAAAATAAACGTTTTAAAACCTAAGTGTCTTCAAGAGGACGCTTATGGAATAGTATTAGAAGAAGAATCATCAGAACGTGGTTTTGTAGATGAGCGAGACGTACTTTTCGGTTCTCCATACTTTTCGGTTTCAACGTGGAGCGCTCATTTGCAATAATCTTAGACTAAATGGCGGTCAAAATAGAACGCGAAATCAATTTATCTGTTCTGGTACATCTGAAACGCCAGCATTTCTTTGTTCAAGCAAGGTATCAGGCCATTTCGAAAAAAAAATGTTACAGGGAACTAATTAAACCTGAGTTCTGATTACTAGCCGAGATCAGTTTTGCTTACTTCGTGAATTACAACACACGTCAAGACGAATATTACAAAGTAAGAAACAAAGTGAAGCGTTTCCTAAGCAGCGCGTTTACCAAGACGCGGAAGTGTTTTAAAAATCAGAACTTACCGTCATGCATCTGGCGATGCAAGAAGAAAAACTGGACTTATTAAACATGCTTTCAAACAACGCCCTCATTTTTGGACTGCACTGTTGGCAAGACCACCCCGTATGAGGCGACCAGTATAGGGCAAATAGTTGATGCAAGAAGCCTGCAAGTATTTACCCGAATCTCTCCTTGCTTTTCATTATCTCATGGCTTCATACAATCCTAGATAGCAAGAAACAGACTCCCTAGATTCCCCTTCATGTCGTTTATTATCACTTGCGATTATTCGCACGATTGTTCGCCCCACTTGTGATTTTTCGTAGCGAGTATAGGCTTTGGCTTACCACCTGAGACGCAACGCTCGCCCCCAACTAATGAAAAACGCGGTCACGAAAACCGCGCGAAACTATTGCGTCGGTACCTGACGCGGTAATCAAGATACCCGGGCTTCCTCGTCACGGGTGCTGCGTTCCCTTTACACAGAATGCACTGGTACGGACGACTCAGCGTCTCTGGTACATGTCAGAGGGCGAATGTGAGACGAGCCCCTGTCTGGTAACATTCTAAGAATATTTCACTAGGAATATTCGTTGCTATGAGAGAATGTGAGAAAGTGCTAAAGCCGAGAGAAAAAATTACAGGAAGGTCGGCCAGACGAGCATCCGGTTTGATAACCTGTGCTAGTGGGGCTAACCTGTGCTTCATAATGCTGTATACCACGGCGCGTACACAGACAGCATCATGCAGGCACAGTAAGATGTTAAAGCAAGATATCCACCAGGCAGATGTGCTTACAAACTATCTACTAGCGCACGAATAACATTTGGCGCCAGAGGCGGACGCTGTCCATGGCCCCATCCTTCAAGGCTCAGTTAATGTTCACAAAGCCAGCCCATTTAACGCGGTCTGGCGAAATGATTCAGAACGTTGTATCGAGCACATGAGTAGGACAGGTGCGTCGATGGTAACACAACTGCGACTACATCCACACGCTTCGCTCGTCACACTGTCGGCAATTTCCAATAGGGAAAGAAAACGCGCTCGTAAACGCTACGACCAGTTATAAATGTTGCATATGCATTCCTTCTCAGCAGGAAAAGAGAGTTTATACTACTTGTATCCGTAGCATGGACTCCACGTTACTTAGCAGGCTGTATGAGATACTGTAGAACACCAGATTGGTTGTGTCCATTATTTATGTAGCCGAACTGTGGCAGAGTGTGGATGCTTTCTCAACACAAAGTTTTGTTGTCGCACCAAGCCTACCAACGTTACGAAAGTAACAAAGACGAAAAAAGGAGGCGCAGTGTCAAGTACGCTTGATTTTACGTTGAAGGCCATGGTAAAGCCACGAAAAGCACCACTTGGTACCAACACAGTAGCCACTTGAGAGCGAACAGAATGATACACCACCCTAATAATAACCTAGTCGCTTGGGGCCGTCAGACAAAACAATCAACTAGCTTTCTCACGCATTCAGTTGACTGTTATGAAGAATGACTGCACTCGGTGGAAATGATCAATTTCGAGCTGACACCGCATTCAGCTCAGAAGCACGTGCTTCGTCGATGAATTACGCAAAACATGACATGACATAACATAAGCTACAAACTACCACGCAAACAAGACGGAAGCTCAGGGAAAATGGAGGCTTGAAGTGTCCAAAAATAGTTGAACAGGGAATGCCGCTGGTGCCAACGTTTCGGCAAGTATATTTGCCTTCATCCGAGCACCATTGTTTACAGTATGTGTGCAGCTAGCATAGTGTGAAATGAGACTCCAATAGCAGATGCAGCGCAGTGCGGTCAAGTGTGTGACAAAAAAAAAAGTCGTCCAGCGAGCGGCTGTCATTCTAAAAAAATGTGCGCTAGCTTATCAGGTTATTGCCATTGATTACTGAAAAGCCCATAGCATGTTGGGAAGTATCACCGCGCAATATTACTCCACAGCAGCTCATTCTTCCAGCTCGCCTCAATTTCTCTTGCTTTTTTTTTCATCGTTTTCTCTGTTTTTCATACGATTCCTCAGCGATAAGATATTGCGACAAAGCAGTGCGTATCTGAGGTTAAAAAAAACCGCGAGGGCACCATGAGCGTAGCATGTAAATCATGTCGTACATGACTTGCATGTCACGAGTTTCATGTTACCATGTGTAAGTTATGTTTGTCATACAGAAAGGTCTCGTGATACCAGTTTTGGTATGTATCCATTCGTTTAAACGGGCGCGGGCGCGCCGAGACCATGTAATGTAAATCATGATGTACATGACATGCGTGTCATGATTTCCACTTTAGGATCTGTCACTTATGTTCGTCACATACTCTTGTCACGCCATACCAATTTTGGTATATATCAAATTAACGAAACGGACGCAAGAGCCCGAAGACCGTGGCATGTAAATCATGCTGTTCATGATATGCATGTCATGATTTTCATGATATGACCTGTCATTTATGTTCGTAATAAGTCCATGTTATGACACACCAATTTTGGTATACATCCGATTAACGAAACGGCCAGGAGAGCACAAAGTCGTAGGCGGATAGATAGATAGATAGATAGATAGATAGATAGATAGATAGATAGATAGATAGATAGATAGATAGATAGATAGATAGATAGATAGATAGATAGATAGATAGATAGATAGATAGATAGATAGATAGATAGATAGATAGATAGATAGATAGATAGATAGATAGATAGATAGATAGATAGATAGATAGATAGATAGATAGATAGATAGATAGATAGATAGATAGATAGATAGATAGATCAAAGTCGCAGAAGTTCGCTAAGAAATGTTTGGCATTTAATACACGGCAGTGAGTAAAGAACCAGCTCTCGTTCGATGTGGCCTTTAGTCCCGTCTGTGATCGTTTCTGGGAATGATTCACTCAGCGTGTGTAACACGCCTTTCTGTCGAACCCGTGGAACGCTCTCGGATCGTCTCTCGTTTCCTATATACTCAATGCTCTGCAGCTGGCTCGCCTTTATCTCGGGGCCTTCCGAGCACTGTCCGCCGCACCTGTCGCGTTGCGGAAACAATGGAGCGCATTCTTTTCGCGTGTGTCCGGTCTGCACGGAAGACGAGATCGAAGTCTCCCTCTTCTACGCACTGTAGGACGTTAAGGGCTTACGACGCAGTGAACACACGGACAAAAGAAGAATGACGGCAACAAACAAAGCGCTGAAGGAGTTCGGATCTTGTTTATAGACGGAATAGTCATATTTCCTCAGCCGAGTGTTTACATTCGATCGGTACGCCTGAACCCGGCATTGAGAGCAAAAAACCGATCAGTAAGAGCGGGCTCGTCAGCAAGAAGTAGCTGAATACATCGGGTAGCTATGTATGTCGAAGCTTATGTGCAATGCGCGCAAATGAACTTTTGTTATGCGCTTGTTACGCGCATATAGATGGTGCGTGTCATTAGTTGTCGTCGTCTCTCCTTCCCCGTTCTCATCTTCAGGAATGCAAAAAAAAAGAAGCGCAGCGCAAGAAGAAAATATGAACAGCCACCAACTAGACTGAATTATAGCACTATTGATCTACAGTAGAGAAAGGACGCATTGAATAATTTAGTTTACATTCTAAGAAAAAACAAAAACAAAACAGAGAGTATGTGTATTACTCTTTTCGACGAGTCCTGACTCGCCACGCGTAAGACTCTCTTTAAAGAGACGCATTAACTCTCTCTTGGGCCCAAAGACTCTCCGAAGAGAGTATAACGATTTCCAAAGGGGGTTCACGTCTCTCTTTAAAGGGAGTCATATATGCGGGAAGCCAGGACCCGCAAAAAAGAGTCAAATGACTCTCTCTTTTGTTTTAAAGTGTATTCAGGGCAAAAGTGAGCGCTAGAGAGATAGAGAGAGAGAATGAGAGCAAACCAGAAAAGCAACCCACTTCGCGATGCTCGGTTTGCCGCCATGCGCCGGTCGAGGAAAAAAGGGAGGAAGTTCTCGAGTAGTCACTGTCCCCTACATTATGAGGGAATTATATTGCGTTAGCATTGTTCAGCAAGTTTTCAGTGTTCCGTACAGTGAAGGGTTTGTTTTTTCAGTATAAATATTTATAGGTTTCTCTGTATTATTGCGCTCGCGTTGCCAACTTGTTGGGAGTTCTGTTGAGCAGAGGCGAGAAATATGTGTATCAATGGCTCGAATGAAAAAAGAAAGCCAGGCCGGCGCACAGTCACAGCGAGAGCTGGAACAGCGGCCTTTCTAGAGCGCATTCTAAACTCCTTGGGGAACTAATACAATTACACATGCAAGGTACCAACTACGCCACAAATCATAATTTTTATGAAGTAGGGACGCATCCACTATGCCATTATTCGCCTTTCTGCGGATAAGCGAGGTACCCGCTACACATGCGTAAGGCATTGTGTGCCCTTTGAAGATGCTTCATGCGGCTGATGACGATGAAGAATTATGGTTTAAAACATCGTAGTGGGTGGGAAGCTTTAAACCACACACTCGTTGCGCAGTTAGCATTGTGTGATGCCTGGTTGTTATTTTACTTTTCTGCCACGCTATATTACACATAGTAACGCGATTCCTTGCCCGAAATGACGCCTGTATAAGGCGTTTTTGCGAAGGAATTTCAAGCACCGGCGTGGCTCTGTGGTAGAATACTCGACTGCCACGCAGATTGTCCGGGTTCAAATTTAAGGCGAAAGCCTTACATGCCTCACTAAACACGAAATTTGACCGTCGGCGGCGTCTCGCGTCCTGCGGCGTCGGTGACGAGTGGAGCAAAAATAATCATCACGTTATGACGTCATCGTGACGTCACAAATTCTGGCGTGAGGTCATGTGACGTAACGCCACATAATGACGTTGTAGCGCCCTCCTTTGGGCGGCGAACAAAACCGGAGATCGCGCGACCTCAAGAGAAGAAAATAAAGACGGCGCTTCGCAGTGGCACGTGAAGCCACGGCTCTTGTTCCCTGCTGGCGTCGATTCTGCTTCAGCCGTCTCGTTTCTTCGCTCCTGTGGCATAAGCCTACACCGTCATCACATGACATCGTAGCTTGGCCAAAGGTGGGCTGATCACGGAGGCAGGGCAAAACCAGGTGTGGTGCCTCCGATCCTGGAGGCAGTGCGAAACCACACTAGGTGCACAAAGCTTCCAGAGGATGGCGGTGCAGGATAAATACATCTAGGGAGCGTATACATGACCAGCCGTTCATGTAGGCTCCCTAATACATCGAGTGAGAAGAAAAAGATGATGACTTTCGCCTTCAAGTCTTCTTAGGGGAATGCACGAGGGACCCTGTGATTTTATTATTTCATTTTTTTTTCTTATTTCGCGCGATAGTGGTTACGGACACCGGCGGCGGCGGACAACTACCCCACTGCCGCTGTGATCTGATAACTGCTTTCGCTGTAAAATAAGGCAAAACTAGTCCGCCGAGTGGCGCTGGGGACGTCTTAGTCGTGCAACGGGAAACCAGCCCGCTGGGAAGCGGGGAGAATACACATTGAACTGCCTAAGAAATGCCGGTCCACCGTGGTCATGGTAAATGCACTTCAATCTTGTACGAGAGAGAGAAAGGAGCAGCGTACTTTCGCAACAAGCTCAAAGCGATATGCTTTCGCGCTTACGTGCCACCCTGACGTGTTTTCTTTCTAAGTATAGTTGGCTTGGTTTCTGTGCGCTTTTGTGTGCCCCTTCATGTCGAAACAATCGTCCTTTGCTTTAATGAGAGTGAAGAGAGTACGATGCCCTCGGGATAGCTTGCGAAAAGTGAGTTCCCAGAAATGTTTCGTTTTAAGTACAGAGAACCCCGGATCTCAGTGACTTTTGCGTGAGAAAACGGACGTCATTTAGCCATCTTGTTTTGCGTCTTAGAAAAGAAACCGCGTTGTTCGCGTCAAAAGGCAGCCGGAAGAATGAAGCATGCATTTCACCAGAACCGCTGCTCAATGGTGCGATATGCGTAGTTTTCTAGCTTTTTTTATTTCCTTCTGCCGTAGTCGAATCATTGCTGCTTTGGTTGCCCTTGCTCTCACTCTTCCTATATTCAGTCTCTACGCTTCTATAAGTTCCTTCCTGAACTGAATTCACTGGTGGCAGCAGTTGCCGGCCTGCTCATTGCCTTCTTTGCTTCTTTGGTTATTTGTGTACCTATGTTTTCAGCTTAAATAGCAGTAATGCCACCCTACGTATACATTCATTAATTAGTCCTAAAGCAGCGTTCCTTGGCAGGGCTTAAGCCCTTTGAGTTCCATGGAAAGACAGTTAGTACGTCAGTACTGAAGTACGTAAGTAGAGGACGTAGTCACGTGGCCACTGACCCCGATCGTCCTTTTTAATCACAAGCGAAACACTCTCATGCCGTTTTTAATACAATTTCGTTGGGTATCCACCTTGACATTCCCATATACAGATATACTGTGCTCAATGATTCCCATTTATTATTGAAAACGCAACAGGAACATCTTGCTTTCAGACGGCCTATACAGAAGTTTGTTGTCTCGATTTAGGGAAGGTGATTTATAATATTTTTAAAACAATGTTTGTGTACAATATGCAAGATACTCGCTCTGGAAGATCGCTCAACAACTAATCATTTGAAAATGAAATAACAACAAAGGCAGGTACTAGAATTCAAGCAAACACTGAAGATGTGGGCTGTTGGGGTATGAAGGTTTCTATTTAACAGCGAGGCTGTTTAAGCAGGCTTTAAAAGCTTTAGTATGTACAAAAAAACCCTTCGGAAAGCCTTGCGTTGCCTAGCAATCGCTAATGCCACAGCTGCGCCGCGATACCGGCACGCTCTCTCATCGTCCTCTTCTTCAACGTCGTATCTTCTGCTTCGCTGTCAAAACACGTGCGCCGATTACTCTGATGGGTGAGACAACGAGTACAAAGAGAGAGAGAGAAATAAAGATGGAGAAAAAGAGAAATTCAAGGGGAAAACAATTCTACGCGATGCGAGATTAGAACCCGCGTACCCACAATCCGAAGGCGAGCGTCTTTACCACTCGGCTATCCAGGCACGCCAGCAGAGCATAGCATGGCCTTGTATGGTATAGTATAGCAAAAGGTAGGAAAGGGAAGTGAAAGTGAGGAGGGGAGAGAGTAAAGCATAGCATAGAAAGAGAGAGAAAGAGAGAAGTAGAGAGAACGAAAGACAAAAAGAAGTAGAGAAAGAGAGAGAATCAAAGAAAGAGAGAGAAAGAAGTGGAGAGCGATAGAAAGAAATAGAAAGAAAGAGAAGGGACAAATACAGAGAGAGAGAGAGAAAGAAACGGAAGATAGACAAAGAAAAATAGAAAGACCGCGAAAGAGAAAGAAATAGACAGAGAGAAAGAAAGAAATAGAAATAAACACAGGCAGAAAGGGCATACACGGAAAACACAGAGAAGAGAGAAAAACAAGGAGTTTACCAAGTGTTGGCTCGGTTGGCTACCCTACACTAGGGGTGGGGGAAGGGGGAATAATAGAAAGGAAAGGGTAGAGAAGAAAGCAGAAGAGTAAGAAATAGATGGATGAACAGTTAGCTTGAAACTACACAGCACGAACTCGCGCTGTTAGTTCACAGGCACTCGTGAAGTCCGGTGTTCCTCAAGAAGCACAAGAGGGCTTTCGTGGCCTTGCGCATATGCGAGACCACACGCCAAGGTCCCAGGATCTTGTTTTCTGTCAGTGGTCTTGAATCCAGGCGACGAGCAGCAGCCAGGACTACCTATGTGCCCATCAGCGCCGCTGTCTCGTTAGCATTGCGCCTCCAGTGCAAGCGAAGCTGAACTGGGTTTATCACATGGAGCCATTCGACACTGTGAAAGTGGATAACCAGCGAAGTTGCGCAGCACGGGGCACAGAGGTGACACTGAATTTTGATTAAATGTACTACATAAAGGCGCGGAATTTTCATGCAAGTTACAGAAAGGCACAGAAAGTACCTTATGAATATAGCGTACGCTCCTTTAAATACTTCCATTTGAGGAGCATGCGTCTTTTTGCCTCGTTCTCCGTTTGACGACACTTTAGTGGACCAGTGGCGAGTATGGTGGGGTTTGCCCAATTTTTGTAGCACATACGTTTTTGGCGGCCGCGGACACCATTTCATTTCTATTGGAGCAGTGGTCGGTAGTGAGGCTTATTCACGCAATTTCTGTGGCACATAGACACCAGTTTCGCCTCGGCATAGTAAAAAATATCCGTTGTCGCCTTATGCCTGTATTGGCTGCGACATATCCTACAGTGAAAGCTGTCGTAGTAATAAAGAGTTAAAGAAAATGCATAAATTTCCGGCACTATACGTAAATAAAACGGAACTGTGGTGACGCACGAGTACAAGTTTTCTTTACGGTGTGCTGCAAGTTAGTTGATGCCATCACAGTTGGACTTGTTCGTTTTACGAAAGTGTAATAAATGGACTCTTATCGCGCTTCTATTTTTTTTTCAAAGAACACAGCGCTAATGTTGGCTGTTCACTCGTTTCATTACCGCCATTGCGCAAACGTAACTTAAAGCAGCTGTTTCTCATTTACAACCTCTTCCGCTGAACAATATACGTGCGGCTGCGAACAACATGACGTGCTTGTTTCAAGTGATATAAGCAGTTCCCTCTCTACATCTCTTGATAAATGGACTCCCCTTCGTTCAGGAATAAATAAATGGCCGCTATTCCACTTGATTTTCGGACATCGTTCTTCTGGTATATTCGGGCGTGATTAGATTTAAAAAATGCGCTATTCTACCGCACCTATACTTCTTTTAATACGTTTTACAACTGTACATCGTCGTAGCGATATTTCTTGCTCTCATAGGCTTCATTTTCGATTTTTCACAAGAAGTTTATTGAAAAGAGGAGAGACACTCAACCATTCTCCGTATTTTTATTTTTATTTAAAAAGACAAGCGAAGAGGCGAAGTTACCATCTGTGTGTGAGGGTACTTTTGTGAAGAGGGCGTTTGTATAAAATAATGAGGTGTGAGTATGTCACTATTTAACGTATAACAGTACCTGCTTCAGCACAACATAGATGTGAAGCTATACACCAACTAAGCCCCCTTCAAGCTGTGCTTGCTCTCGTAGGCGACGAGCGCGTCAGTATACTTCGCTGAAGTTCGTCGCATATCATGTCCACAAACGACGGCTCAATACAGGTTGAGTTTCGGTTTGGATGTCGTTCCAGACGTTGGCAAATGATCTTTAGTAGCAACTCGGGGACCTTTGAAAAACAATGAAAGTAAGGTTGAACGTACTCATACTGAAAGGCACGACTTGAGTGCACTGAAAGGCTACGTCGGTACCGATGATGACTCCAAGCTGGACACAAATGGAATTCGTCGGATTGCGGCGCTCCAGGGTTCTGTATGGAACGCTGATTTTCAAGTAACCGCAAGAGACAAAAAAAAAAAAGAACAGGGAAAAAATATCTGGAAAACGGTGTACCTCGACCTTTTCCTAGCTGGAAGCCATCATCGTTATCCGCAATGTCAGTTAATGGTAAGCTAAAGAGCGAAACGTGTGACTTAAGAAGAAAGTTTAGGCAAAGTTCAGCTCGGTGTAAATTCTGATTTGCATATTCAAATGCGTGTAAAAAGCAGAAATGCCTTTACGGGGAAAGCGACCGGACCGATTCGAATGAAAGTTGCTGCATATTAAAGCAAGAAAGTTAAAATGCATGTATACTCTATGAAGGAGCACTTTTAGTACTGACTTTAAAATGTTACAATTTCCCGAAGTTTGTAAATGCAAAAATAAACGCGTGACGTCTAGGAGCCCAGTGTTCTAATACACAGAGAGTAGTTCCTTATATGCAAGTGTCATCTGCTTTAAAGGGGCCATGACACACAATTTTCGATCATAATCTGTGTCATGTGGGTTAATCCTCGCGCTGGCGAAATTTTAGCGCATTTGGTCGAACACTTAATTTATGATTGAATATTTTATAAACGCGCGAGCGGCCCGAGAGTCGGGCAACAATGGCGCACTCCCGAGCCGTGACGTAACAAACTGCTTGCTTCGCGAGCACCTGCATTCCGGCCAGCGATTTTGTTTCGTGGTCAGCTGCGCGTGCAATCGAGCTATTTTCAACTTCCTTCAGCTTGTCACTGAAATTCAACGATTTGCAGCGGCTGAAACTTTGGTAGAAGGTATGGCTTCGCCTCCATGCAGCACATGACGTCACACACGCCATGGAAAAATGGCGGTCGCCAGTGGTAGGTGGGGTGCATGACCGGCGACTTCTAGGGCTTATTTTGTGCTGAAATATTCTTGTACAGCGCATTTTTGATATATGTACAGGCACAACAGACCTTCTACTTTTACTTATCTCTGAAAACCTCAATTTGTTGGGTGACCGCGTCATGGCCCCTTTAACATAACAAACAGCCAATTGCGATACACCAACGTTCAGCTTGCGTACAATTGTTTAAATATTTATGAGGGTTTTGCAAGAATCCTACTCGTAAACTTGTGGAATATTCTAATGTTGTGTATAGTACATCAGCCTTGTCCTTTTAGATGTACTATTAGGTGCAGTTTAGAGAAATACGCTGATGTTCTTTTTTTCAACGAAATTTTTGAACTTGATGTTTATAGCATAAATAGCAGATCAACCGTCCTGAGTTCTAGATTTTAATGCTCTCTTTTAAACGCAAAAATTGTCCTCAAATAAAACGACTTATTCGTTACGGTATCTTCGAATATGAGTTGTCAAGCCTTCATTTTTGGCGGCACTAGCGAGGCACGGTCCGACAAAAAAAAAAAAAAAAATGTCGCGACGAACTGAAGAGAAAGATCTTCGTTAACATGGTATCGCGTCCGAAATCTAAAATTGTACATTTGAACTGTCCTCGACCGGCTCTACAACTTGTTCTTAACAAAGCGAATAAAAGAAAGTTTCGTTCTTTGAAGCTTCGTTGAAAAAAAAATTGAGAGCCTTTGACGCCAAGACTACACGACCTTTGTACATCCTGGAAACGTCTCATACGTCTCGCGCCGATGTGCGCGACAGCTTTATGTCCACCATTGGGCGACACGTCCGACACGAAAGGTCTCGTCACAAGACGGGTCGCCTGCTTGAATGTCGCGTCACCGGGCACGACATGACATCTTATATGGCGCATGCGTCGACGAATATATCTCCCACGCTTCTGCGGCGATGGAAAGAACAATCGTGTGAGGACATGAGAAGAAACCTTTGCCGAGAACTTGCGGAACGTTTGTAGACGTCGTGGCAGTTCTGCGAAGATGCCGCTTGAGAGTATTAAACTTTTCAACTTCGAAGTTGTGAATAGCTTGTAAAAGCACTAGCCAATTAAGTGGTCCACTTCTACAATCCGTGCTGCAAAATAAATAATGGAGATTTAAAAAATAATTAAAATGTGGTGTTTTAAGTGTCATAAGCACGATATGATACGATGTGAGTGTCATATGGCACGCCGCAGTTGGGGCCCTCGGATTAATTTTGATCACCTCCAGCTAACTACCTGCACCTAAATGTCACCGCAATGCAGATTCAACACGATATGTTGAAATTTATGTGAAACGAGGCTTTAGTTCATGAAGCGGTTGTTTAAATTCTGCGCGACTAGCTGTGGTGCACACAGTCGGGTTTTCTTTCGTCCTCTGCAGCGTACAACATCGCGAAATGTTTGTGTTTATGCACGACACAAGTCATAACTTCAATGGTATCATATTGCTTTATGTTTGTACACCGCACCGTTCACAAGCTATGCCGAAACGAGAATACCGAGCAAGACGGATTCTGAGGGATTCGCCAAGAGCGGGCACAAACACCCTCTGGCACATGGAAATCGACGAAAATGAAATAAACGAAATAATTCAGCGAATATTATGCCCCGGCATTACGCTATAAATTAACAGGTGGATATGTTTTACTGAAATAAAAAATAAATGAAGGAGTTGTTGTCACCATTGCTTGGTGACGGCTACCCCTTTCCCCCTTTCCACATTGTTGTTAGGATAAAAAATAAGGAAACAAAAGTCATCTATCTATCTATCTATCTATCTATCTATCTATCTATCTATCTATCTATCTATCTATCTATCTATCTATCTATCTATCTATCTATCTATCTATCTATCTATCTATCTATCTATCTATCTATCTATCTATCTATCTATCTATCTATCTATCTATCTATCTATCTATCTATCTATCTATCTATCTATCTATCTATCTATCTATCTATCTATCTATCTATCTATCTATCTATCTATCTATCTATCTATACAGTTCTACACTTGGTAAGTTCCATTGTTTTAGAGGTAACTCTGATTCGACGTTATTGTACCCGGATCTAAGAATAAACTTTTCTGATGCGCAAAACGGAATGCGTTTGCTAGAACTATTTCGTCGGTCAGCGTACAAGGAACACCCGCCACGGTGTTGTAGTGGTCACGGTGCTCGACTGCTGACCCGAAGGTCGCGGGATCGAATCCCGGCCGTAGCGGCCACATTTCTATAGAGGCGAAATGCTAGAGGCCCGTGTACTTAGATTTAGTAGCAGCACGTTAAAGAACACCAGATGGTGAAAATTTCCGGAGCCACCACTATTATGTCCCTCATAATGATATCGTGGTTTTGGGACGTAAAACCCCGGAAATATTATATCATAGCGTACAAGGAACGTACTACACTAATCGAATCCAGGTATCTGAGCAGTTTGCAAGCTTTTTCTACATATTTCAGCGCCTCACAACGCTGAGCGCATTTCGCTCTGCGGTGCATCTTATCCGCAGTGCGTAAATGAAACACTAGAGTACGTTTCAATCATTCATGTAGACGTATCAACTTCGTAAAGATTTTTTTAGGTGTATGTTCTCAGTGGGTCTTTATGCACGTTAACATGTCACAGGACCACCTGTTCCTGCGTGATGGAGCATTTGTGATATTATTAAAGGCGTGGTACTGTAGTTTTGTTGCGTAGAATGTCACATGCGGCCATGTATAAGTACCATCCGCTGTTGCGGCTTCGTGTCAGTTTGCCAGTACGTATTTGATCAGCGATCTAGCGGTTCTTGGAGAATACTTTTTTCGCTGTTGCTCAACGCTATTTCTTATCATTAAGAAGCATCGCTTGTCGTTGTCCATTTGCCAATATCAGCGAGACCTGGTATTGTGTACAGTTGTTTGCGTCCCCGACTGACTTTTTTTATTATTAATATTATTTGGGCTGCCCTTGAAGCTCGTATTTGTGCGCGTGGCTGTTTCCCTTCTGGATTGTCTTTTGATGTTTGGTTTGTGTGAAATATTGACCTTTTATATGGGGTGTCCATTTTCTGTTGTCGCTTCGGGAAATTCTCTGTTTTCTCGACCCTTGTGACGTCACTACCACGAATTGTTTACGTGTTCACCTCTGTTATTTTGATATATTCTCTTAGTGGTCCATTAAACCTTTCTGTGTGTACGTATTTTCCGTTACCTTTTCTCTCATTCTTTTCTTTCTCACCTTTCTGTCCCCCTTACCCCTTCCCCAGTGCAGGGTAACGAATCGTATATTTACCCTCTGGTTATCCTCCCCGCCTTTCACTTAACCTTTATCTCTCTCTCTCTCTTTTCTCTGTCTACAAACACATCCGCAGAGTCGCACTGACCAACGCGCCGGGGGCGGAAGGTAGGCCAATCCCTGGAAAGAAGGCAAAAGTAGCTTAACTAAAAAGAGCGGGAGTTCCGCCTGAAGAGACAAAGGCGATAGCAAAGTTTAGCCTCGCGCGCGTTAAGACATGTTGGCTGGAGAAAATGAGGTTTATGCAGAACTGCGAAGTAGGCATTCATCTACTCCGCTTTGCAGGGGGTGGTCGCCCTCACACCAGCAGTTCCAGTGGTGCAACAAGCGAGGTAGCTGATGCTGCGCTGAAGAAACAGCACCCTGGCAGGCACGTTGCTAGGCGTCTCACAACGCTGCCGTCATGAGGACCACCGCTACACTCGCGGACAATTTTTCATTGCATTGAAGGGAAAGCTGTGGAGGTGGAGCTTCTGCACAAGCACCCTTACGCGACGTACAGTAGCGTTGCCAGAACTTCTTTTTCGGAGGGTGAGGGGGGGGGGATGGCGAGTTCAACCATACTTTCTGTATGTTCGTGCATGCGTTTGTATGTGTGCGTCTAAATATACACATCAGGCCCGTAGCCAGGAATTTTTTTCGGGGGGGGGGGGGGGCACTTACTAAAAGCCTTGACTATTTGAGAAAAACACCTATTTTGAATATTTATTTTTGGTTAAAACACCTACTTCCCCAAAATTTCAGGGAAGGAGCGGGCCCCTAGCCCCCCCCCCCCCCCACCTCCCTGGCTACGGGCCTGATACGCATGTGAAATTGAAAGGTTAAATACGAACCCGTTAACTACGAGCACTTCTGTCTGCCGCGGTGATACAGTGCTTACGGTGCTCGGCTGCTGACCCGCAGGTCGCGGGTTCGACGCCAGCCGCTGCAGTCACACTTAGATTGAGGCAAAATGCTAGAGGCCCGTGTACTATGCGATGTCATTGCGCGTTAAAGAACAAGAGACAGTCGAAATTTCCGCAGCCTACAACTAATTTCATTATTTCGGCAAAATTATTTCGTTGTTTCGGCACGTAAAACACCAGAAATTATTATTACGAGCACCTCATCTCCGCATGTCTCCAAGGCAGGTGTTTGATCCTATTACCCCCTCCCCCTTCCACTGTTTCTTCGATGTGAGAGTGCCACGTTAGGACGTTAGGTCGTAGTCCTTTACGGCGCACTGGTGAAAGAATGGCTTCGCAAAACAAGGACGAAAGCGCTTATTCTGACGTCTGTGCTTTTAAAGGTCGCTTATTTGCGAGCCCTCGCTTATTACGTGTGTTCTAAACGTGGCAAATGAGTCTTGCAAACGCTTCTCATGCAGTCAGTGCTGCTTTTACTGGTCGTAATCAACGACCTGAGCCAAGAACTCTAGCCGCTCACCCAACAGAAATAAAGCGTACCTGCAGGCGCGCACGTGCCTTCCTCTCGCGCCGAGATACAATTTCGTTTGCACATTAAATGTAGATATCCCTAAAAGATAGACATAAAAGATATTCCTAAAAGGCCGAACAACAGATAAACATGGTCAAAAACAAGGTCCCATAATAAGCCGGAGCACGTCAAATTACGCAAGGAACACGAAGGTTTCGACAAATTACTTTAAATACTCCCCCCCCCCCTTTCCCTTCCTTTCCCGTGTTTTAGCAAAATTGGGTCTGTTGTATTTAAAACTGACTGAGTTGTCGAGGACTCCGGGAAAAATTGCGGATAAGGGCAATATTGCACTAGACGATGACTGGTTAACGCATTTTCTACAAAGACTGTAGTTATTGTTCGCAAATCAAGCACTTATATCTGTTTTTTGAAAGCATGCCTCCTGCTTCAGTTAACTAAAAACAGCCTACTGCTTATAATTAGTGATTTATACCAGAGCGGTGTCCACCTCAAGTATACTAATGGGTGCAGTTTCAAAACAGTGATGTCATTTTTCGGTTCTCGATGACAGAGTTGCAAACGTGACATTTGTTTTAATTTGTAGCATATAGTAAGCTTTTTTGTTGTAAATTGGGCGGGCTGATTAAAAGAAAATTCTGGTCGACGTAGTCTAGAAATTTTAAGTATTAAATACGCAATGATGTCTATGCAAATCAACGATAAAACTGTGTGTTCGTCTCTCTGTCAGGTAAGAAGAATAGCTCTGAGGAAATAAAGGCATAAAACAAATTGTATTGTCGTGACGGTGCTGAGTTTTGAACTTAGAGGTTACCCGCCTCGGTGGCTTAGTGGTAATGGTGCTCGACTGCTGATCCTAAGGTCGCGGGATCGAATCCCGGCCGCGGCGACCGCACTTTCGATTGAGGCGATAATGCTCGAGGCCCGTGTACTTAGATTTAGGTGCACGTTAAAGAACCCCAGGTGGTCGAAACTTCCGGAGCCCCACACTGCGTCGTCCCTCACAAATATATCCTGGTTTTGGGGCGTTAAACCCCAACAATTACTGAATTTTATTTGCCAAAAGATACATCGATCGATAAATACATGAAAAAACATCTGGATCCTTAGCATCAAGCTAGTTTGGATCAATACAAAAAGCGTTTACAGATATACAAAATTGCAATTTTAATTGTTCACTTATTTATTTTTTATGGAGGTAGCTAACAACTTATTTGAATTAATTTTAAAACATTAATACAGGTCATTATTATAGTGTTTCAGGTTAACAGGAAAGTGTTTACTGTGTTTTATTTCGTGCTATCTGAAGCATAATACCTGAAGGAATCTAGTCTGCCATAACGAGACCCTCGCTATGAATGAATGAAAGAAGGGGGATTTTTAAGGGCTCATTTTTTCTTTGCTAGACACAACATTAATGAGAACTAAATGCCAAAGAAAGCATAGGGGATGTTATTTGCAGTAATTATGATGTAAATGTGAAGAAAGTAAAGTGGACGAAAAGATAACTTGCCGCCGGCAGGGACCGAACCTGCGAACAGGCACCAGACAGGGTGCATGCAGGCACCCCGTTCCAAATGCTTGTTGCGGTAGCGCGCCTGGATAGCCGAGTGCTTACGACGCTCGCCTTCGAACCGTGGGTACCAGGGTTCGAATCCCGCCTCGCCAAGGAGTTTAATTTCGTTTTATTTATTTCTTCTCGTCCTCCTCTCCACTTCCCTTCTCCTGTCCTCCTCCTTTCCTTCCTCCAACGCGTTGCTAGGCGACGCATGGTGACGTCATCGTTCGGCGAGGTTTTTCTGCGCTCACCGAACGGCCTGACCTCCGGCTTAAACAACTTCGCTGTTAAAAACAATAGCAACTTTCGAGGATAATTCACCAAATGACTCCAAAGAGCGAAAAGCAGCGGAGTGTGTAAAGGCATGCATCCCAAGGCATATTTTTTCACACCTCAGTTCACGACGTCCACGTTATTTTAGAGTGCAGCTGATTGAGCGAGTTGTTGATTCATGTTATCTCAGTCTTACATCAACGTTATGTATAAACGTTACGCAATGTTTATATTTGTGCACCGCAACGTCCACACGCTGGAATACGAGACAGAAGTACGTGACGTCGACGCACTGACGTCACGTTAGGGAAGGGCAATTGCTTATATTCGTCTAGAGAAGAACGGCGAGGGGGAACGAATGACGATGAGACACAACGGTATTATTGATCGTCCGTTGCATTCTCAAGCCGTTTGCCCATTATGAAAACCGGTGCGCGCATACAATGTGCTCTCGCAAGCATAATGTTCGTACGGCAAGACGGCTAAAGCGACAATATAGATTTCACAATTCTTGAGAAAAATATTTTGGAGCCCTTGCCCTATCGGGAAAATGGGGACAAACGAAGCTTGGCATGTGTGTACCTCACGTAGTACTTTCTTTCTTTCTTTCTTTCTTTCTTTCTTTCTTTCTTTCTTTCTTTCTTTCTTTCTTTCTTTCTTTCTTTCTTTCTTTCTTTCTTTCTTTCTTTCTTTCTTTCTTTCTTTCTGTCGCAGTGCGCAATGATCCCTCCCATCTGCTTCCTTCCTCCATGCCGGGAATAGGACCTTCATCCACGTGCTCAGCAGCGCAACGCTTCAGTTGCTGCCGGCAACAACGACAGTCACGCGTTCATATCTGGGCAACAATGAAATGTGTCAACGTCAAATGACAATTCACCGCCATAAAGGAACAGATTGCTATATCAGAAGCGGTGGATCACCGACAAGCCCGCGGTCGAGAGCGCATCACTTATTCGACAACGGCACATATAAGTACCTATGTGACCAGCGCACCTTTGAGGACCGCATTTCTGCACACTCGACGGCGCCGGGTATTTCGCGCACGACGCCGAAATCTGCGAGTTATAAGAGCTTCGTTTTAGAAAGGCAGGGCTAAGAGAGAGATGTGTAGCGTTTGGATCTTTCGACTGTCGCAAGATCGTCAGCGCAGGGCACGCCCCTTTTCCAGACAAAGCCGCGCAGTGCAGTAAAACTCCTGCGTTGCGACGACGGACGCGCATTGTGAAGGACACGTCTCCGCTACACCAACCTCTCTCTCTCTCTCTCTCTTTCAAGCACGCGCACACTCGACGCATTTCTCCCGCGGGGTTTCCGAGTCAACAGCCTCAGCGGGCAGAGCGATCTGTCGCCGCCAAGGCATCGCCGCAGTGAGCGACGAAAGCTGCTCGGCGAAAAGGTCGCCGCCTTTGAGGCGCGTTTTTCAGTCGCCGCTGGTCCGTCGCGCGAAACTTGCCGTCGCTTTTGCGGAGTCCCACTGCGACCTCTCGTACAAGCCAAGCGCCGCACACGGCGCCCATGCAACGGGCAATAACAGCTGTGTGGCGCGCGCGCATCGAGTTAAGAATTCAGCGACTCCGTCCGCGCGCGTAAGGGTAGGCGACAATTCGGCTGGGGTCATTCCATGCCAAACGTCCCAGCCATTTTGACGAGCATCTCAAATGTATTCGAAAAAATGAATGCGCTGATCTATTGCATCGAAAACAGTGAATTGCTAGAATATTTCTGAGAGAAAAAAAAATTTGGTCACGTGGGAGCCTTCCGTATTTCCCAGAATGTCGTTCTGGGACATTCTGGGAAATTCGGAAGGCTCCCATGGTTGTTGTATGTCAAGAAATTTATTCTGGGAGTATCGTTTCTCGTTTCAATTTGGTTGACATATTAAGCAATTGTACTTGCGTAAGGCGTTCGAAGCTGAATAATATCACTCTAATTTTTCTGCCATATACGCCTCCAGGCATTTTGCCAAAAATGCCTGGAGCCTGTATTTTGCTCCAGGCATTTTGCGCTATGCGTGAATATCTGAGTAATGAATACTTACTCTAAGCAAGACATATTTTGCGTTAATAATATATGCAGACCACTGAAGTTTCTAAACTTTGGGCGAAAAAATTTAAAAAAATTCTGAAAATTGTCATTTTGGTCCACATAGAGTCGCAATTTACACCACGTGGTACTCCAATAAAAAATCAGCTTTATACCTCAATCGAAAGAAAATGAAAAGTTCTTCTTATATGGCAAGTTTTACCATTACAATTTTTCTTGTAAGGAAGAAAAAGGTATTTGAAGTTTCCCATTGACGGCTACCTTCCCATTTGGTCATACGGCAGCTTTCCTCATTGAAGTTCTCCATAGACATCAGTGGCGAAGTTCAAAAATTATTTTCTTTCTTAAGGCAAAAATTGTAATAACAAAACTCTGGTTGTCGTTCCTGCCTAGCAAGAAGTGTGATTTTATGTTTGTGTGTGCTTTTCATTGGTATGTCGCGGGTTTCTCGCGTGATCTCGCAAAGTTCTGAGCATGCTTCATATTTTTCTCTCGTTTAGATTGACGATTGCTGTACAGTCGCTTTGAATATGACGTGCAACACGGGAGCGCGTGTCCTCATGAGTTCAAAGATTCCGCATGGCTTCAACTTGTATTCATTTCAACAACTAAATGAGATTTTCATATTTGGGTTCATCCCCAAGTGAGAGAACAGCGTTTAGTTATGGAAATAAGCGCAAGTGGAAGCCATGCGCAGTCTTTGAACTCGTGAGACCACGGGCTCCCGTGTTGCAAGTCACATTGAGCGCGACTGGTACGTCAATCGCTACATGACTCATATGCTGAGCGGTACCTAAACGAGAGCGGCAGAAAATAGCGCCTTATTCTCATCTATGTGAATGACACTGTGTATGACCACTGCCACATGTCTCTGTTTGTTGATGTGTGTGTGTGTGTGTGTGTGTGTGTGTGTGTGTGTGTGTGTGTGTGTGTGTGTGTGTGTGTGTGTGTGTGTGTGTGTGTGTGTGTGTGTGTGTGTGTGTGTGTGTGTGTGTGTGTGCACAACGATTTCATTCATACTACCATTTAATGTCGTTTAGATGCCGTTGATATATGTGTTTCCGCCATTGCCACTTCCTCAACAAATAAATGAAATCGAGTAGTACGAGCCCTTCGATCTTCCTCGTCCAACATCATCGATCGTCTTCGGCGACACAACCCGCGTTACCAGAAATGGTTCCTTTCTGCGTAAGTGAAAACATTCTTCTCGATCCCTTCTGTTAAACCTTATTTGCTCTTGTTCTTTTTTTTAACTTCACGCTATGAGTGAGATTGTCTAAGCGCAAAACAAACAAACAAACAAACAAACGAACGAACAAACGAACGAACAAACAAACGCAATGCTTGCCTCGAGATGTTCCGCTTGCAAGGGTCCAAGGCAACATGGCAGCAGAATTAAAGGGGGCTCATGACGACTCGTGAGTTCATGACTCCGTCTGCCGCTTTTGTCGTTTTGATGTAACGAACAACAAAAGCTAAACAGACGATGTCGCGTGGGAAATAAGAGCAGCCAATCGAGCCTCGTGTTGCGACGAAGCAACGAAATATATGTAGCCTAAGTTAGCGAAAGAGGAATCCTCTTCGCGTACACCGGTGTGTTTTGCTTTACGTAGACAGCGGAAGTGTTCTGTAGCGCTGCTCGCAGCATTTGCAACCGAGCTGTCCGCAACCTGCTTACGTATTGTGTCGTATATGTTTCACCTTCCCCTTTGAACATATTATTGTGCAATCCGATTTCCTCGGTAGTGCCTCTACGCGTGGATAGATAGATAGATAGATAGATAGATAGATAGATAGATAGATAGATAGATAGATAGATAGATAGATAGATAGATAGATAGATAGATAGATAGATAGATAGATAGATAGATAGATAGATAGATAGATAGATAGATAGATAGATAGATAGATAGATAGATAGATAGATAGATAGATAGATAGATAGATAGATAGATAGATAGATAGATAGATAGATAGATTATTACAGTGTTTCTCAGCATTCCGCTTGCGCAAGAAGTGCAAACGCCTCTTGTGAACTCTGCGCGCCTCAATCTCAATATAGAGCAGCTGTACGTTACATGTGCTACAAAAATTGTTCCGTGGCTATCGATAGGAAGACCGGCCGTTCGTGTAGGCAGACGGTGGCAAAGCTACTATGGAGCAAAGTCAAGCAATGAAATAGCAATGTTTCGCCAGCTTCACCAGCTCCGATCCACTAGCGCCGCTGTTTAACCAGTCTTCGCTACGCAGGTCAGTGAAGCTGTCAGAATTTTTCATTTCTTTGGTGTGCCCTAGGTGTGGATGACGACGGGTTTTGGGTGAGCGCGTCACGTGTTTTTTTTTTTTTTTTTCCCCGTGGTGCTGGGTCTTTCAGAACACCACCATCACCAGCTTCACAGATCAGTCAATACTAGCTTCGCTCGAGAAGAAAACAAGTTATGGACCACCGCATTCGGCGAAACTGGGGCGCTCCGCAAGGAAGTGAATGTCGCTTGGTGCTAGCGCCATAACACAATTTCTTTTCCCCTAGAAATCCACGCTTATTTTCGCGAAGCGAAGGTTGACTTTTCTCTATTGAAACGTTTGTCTACTCGATGTAAAAATTTGGCTTAAAAGTAAATATATATCCTGCACCCCTCTAAATCGGTCCCTTTCTGAACGCACCCTATTTCGAAAATTGTTTGCAGAAAAAGAATGAAACAGAGAGTATGCTTGCTTTGAAGTTCGAATTCAGAAACTTTCCCTTAAATATTATGAAGTAAACAAGAATAAGTATTGTTAGCGTTGAAATTTGCGGTTTTTGATTCTTTGATGCTAATTAGATATGGACCCGAAAATGCGAACTAGCCAGAGCAAGCATGGAGGTCCTCTAAGGTAGCGTATGTCGACGCGCCACTCGCAGATTTGGCTCCAACGGCGACGTGCTCCTGTGGCTCGGCATGTAGTTGCTGACTTCTCATAGTAGAATACGACGTACATTGAATCGCATTTGCGGCGCAGGAAAGACATGTGACGCGCTCACCCAAGCTGGCGCGCGCCAAAGAAATAAATAAGTCTGAGTGGCCGGGTCCCCCTGTTCCAGTGCCATTGCCTTGACCACCAGGCCACGTGCCCATGCCAGCCCGATGTGAAAGTGAAATGATCTGAAACATACGAATGCATTTACCGATTATGCAAAAAAAAAAGCTCAGCTTACACAAAGTCGCGCATGGCTGGGTCGCAGCAGAGCTGGTGGACTGGTGGTGGACCTGTGCAGTAGAGCTGTGCACGGGCCGTATTTCCGAGCCCGAGCCCGGGCCGGGCCGGGCCCGCTGACTTTGTCAAAAGCCCGCCCGAGCCCGACAGCAAAGGGCTGCGAGCCCGCCCGGCCCGGCCCGACGTACGAAAACACAATCCCGGGCCCGACCCGGCCCGGCTTTTTGAAGGTTCGCTGCGAAAACAAAACATCGTTTTCCGGTAATTTGGCATTTTATTGAGCATATCGAATATGATCAAACGACACACGACGAACAGTCTCTATTACACATATTTACAAATTACAAGTAGACGGCCTCATACCAGCAACAATGGAGTTCGCTCGCCAAAGCCGTCACGTGTATGGGGTATGCCCATGCAAGCGTGAGCTTGCACGAAAGCGATCTACGTCGGGTCGCTGTCGCGTGCATTTTCACTCATATCTAACGCGAACAGTCGCGTGGCGCCATTACTAGCTCAGGTGGTGTTACTTTTCTGTTTGTCGGACTGCAACAGAGGCCGTGCTTTACCTGCTCCCCTTTTGTTTAAAGTAGCGAATGGAAAGGAAAAGCGGTAAAGGGCGGTCGCGGAAAAGGCGCTGCATGCGTGCTGGAAAACAATTCCCGCTCATTCTCTATATTTCGGGCTTGAGTCGGGCCTTGCGCCGGGCCCGAGCCCGGCCCGATAAAACTGCAAGTAGCCCGAGCCCGGCCCGGGCCCGAGGTGAAAATACGTCGGCCCGCCCGAGCCCGGCCCGCGGGCCGGGTAGGGCTCGGGCTTTCGGGCTACCCGGAGCCCGTGCACACCTCTACTGTGCAGTGCACTTATTATGTATAGTGTGGTTGGCTACAACCAATCATCGCCGTCCTCGTCGTCCAACCTAGCCGGAGCATGGCATAGCGGTATAGGGCGGCAGGGCGTCGGCACACCGGGATTTATGTAATTGCTGACGTGTTAAACTTAGCATCCCTCACCCATCGTTGTTACTGCATCTTGCGGCGGACAAATCGGCGCACCCGTTCTGGGGGCAAAGCAGAAGAGGAAGAGGAGGACGAAGTTGACTAAGATAACGAAGTGAGCGCGTGCAGGTTCGTGAAGATGATAGTTCTTCGTACGCCACACAGCAAATTATACTCGAGAGAAAGCCCAAAGGATTTCCTGGCACTCAACGATGCCAGTGCCAACGGATGTCTATAAATGAGCTCGATCACGAGCCACTTCCACTCTTTCGGACGAAAAGTTTTCGGAAAAGTGATTCGCTCTCCGCTTTTATCATTAAGCCATCGCAGCGACTGGCAATCGAAGTCGCAGCCTTTTATTTGAACACCATAGTGCCGCAGCCATGTAGAAACCGCGGCGACGGGTGCATCAGTAACTGAGTTATTGCAACATCACCCTAAAAAAAAATTCCATCATCACGTTTCCCTGTAAAAGCGTACTCTTTCCTTTCGATTCATGCCTCCTCGTTCGCTTTATATATCATTTGATTCTGTTTTTGTAGCGTTAGCTACACTTGCCTAGCCAGAGCAGGTTTCGCGGGGGTCATCATGAGCCGTGCTGCGCATGCGCGCGTGACTCGCCGCTGCTGCTCTGCGCATTCGAGAGGGGTGACGTCGTAGCCATGGCGCGCGCAGCTATTATATGCGAAGTATCTTAAGGCGCAGCTCAATCCGGTGGTGGTGTGCGGCGTGACCACCCTTACTGCGCATGCGCATACCCTCTCCACACACCTCCTCTCCACTCCCCCTCACAATTCTCCCTGTCATCTACCCTCTCCCATTTCCCCTTTCCACTCACCCTCTCCCATTACCCTCTCCACTTCCCCTCTCCCCTCCCCCTTTCCACTCTTCCTCTGAAACGCGGGCTAGACATGCCGAAATTGTCTCCTGCGCAACGCCGCGATGAGCTCGAGCGCATGCGCGTCCCCTCCCCTTCTCTCTCCTCTCCTACGCTGCCCCCTCTCGCCCGCCCGTCGACCGCGTTCCCCGCTCGCCCTGTGAGAATTAACGGCCAGGCTAGATGGAAGATACGACGCGCGTAGCGTCGCTCTTCGCGTTCCACGACGCGAGCTCGGTAGCATGCCCAACGAACGCCAACGGAACGCGATCGTGCAAGTGCTCCGGCTTCGCATCTACTCATGGTCCCCTTTAGCGGGAGATGGTGTATTCGCCTTCGCTGTGCAGTCGCCGTCTGACAGTGCGCTGGTGCCGCTTGATAGCGCCTCTGAGTGGCGTTTGCAGGTGGGTAACGCCATGGAGAAGGAGAGCGCAAATGCTGCTCAACGGCGCAGAAGAGCCGAGAAGCTTATGTCATCGGATCCTCAAGTAGTTGCCTGGCAATTAGCGCTTCAGCGTAAGAAGATTGAACAGAGGAACGCTAAAACGTGCTGCGGAAAGCTCAACGTGCTGCGGAAAGCTAAACGTGCTGCGGAAATCTGGAAAGCTCAGAATAATCAGCTGAACCTTTGCTAACGCTACGTATATCCTGGCATAGCCGAGCTAAGCCACTGCATTTTTTTTTCTTTTTTTAAATAACAGCTCGATATAGTATTAGCGTCAAAGTAGGCAGCTCTCACACGCGGGTATCGAAGAGTGGCTTTTCAACGAGCAGCACAAAGATACCAAATGTACGGGCCAACCATGTTCTTGCTTTCCACGAATTATCCTATTGTGACTTTATTCTAGCGAGGCATCGTGACCAAGTTGCAGTAGCCTCACGATGAACATTACTCAGTTAAGATGTAAGAATTGGTTCTGGGTTTCTTGTTGATATTGGCTTGCCTGCATTGTTCCAGCGCACCACAGTAAAGAAGTGACATAGACGGGAAACAAACAAACAAACATGCAAACGTAAACACTTCTGTTCCCATGTCCTTTACATTCATGTACTTTTTTTTTGGTTGCAGTGCAATCATCAACGTCATCAACCTATTACAGCGTAAGCTGTTATGAGCTTACAACAGCCGATTTTGGTGGTCAAGCTGACCACCGGTGTCCGTCTCAGCTATCGCGCACAATTAGAAAAAACATTCGCACAAAGGAACAGGTCTTAATCCAGGGCACTTGCATGGCGGTCAGGTATTCTACCACAGAGTAACGCCAGTGCTTGAGAGATTGAACGAGCTGGCCCACTCCACGGTGCGAGGTCTCGCTTTCCGCGACCATGGAGAACACCCTCACCGGCCCGCAGTTGTGGAGAACAGAGATCATCCGACCACGTACAACGAAATTACGCAGCATTTCTATCTCGGCAGAAGAGACTTTCCCCTTCCTAACAAGAAATTAAATCGAGCACAGGCATTGACTCTCAGGTTACTGCAGACGGGTTCGTATCCCAGCCCGGCTTTATTACATAAAATTTATCCCGACATTTATCCCAATAGCTCCTGCAGGCACTGCAACGAATTCGCTAGCCTAGACCACATGCTCTGGCACTGCCCCTCGTTACGGGGCACGGACCAATTCAATGAAGACAAGTGGCTATCCGCTATCAAGAGCCCCGAAGGGGGGCTCAACTATGGGCTGTCCAGAGGACCCACGATGCGGCGGTTGGGCTTGGCCTGACTGTTCTAACGTGGGAGCGGCCCGCTGCGCGTTGAGTCGTGCACCTCAGGACTTACAATAAAGTTTCGCATCCATCCATCTATCCATTGTACAAGTGTCATGTCGGGGAGAAGCCATGTCGCAAGATGTAATATTGCGTAGCAGAAGTGAATTCGCACCATGTGAATCGCATAACGAGTGAGTGGTTTAAAGCTGCCGACCCATCGCAAAGGGCCCCGTTACAATTCAACATCATCGCAAGCTACAGCATCAACAAAGTGCGCAATTACGTATAGGTGCACACACTGCCAAACAGACGCGTACTGGGCACATTGCTACGTTGGAGGGCCGGAACGTTCGAGCTTCCAACCAGAAAGCGACGAAGGCGCCGCTGAAGTGTCTGCGCTCAACCGGCCTCGCTAAACGACTATGACACTCCCGTGCTTCAATGCGCGCGGGTTTTTTTTCTTTATTTTTATTCACCATTTCTCTTTTTTTTCCTTCCTTATCTTTCTATCTCCTTACCCCTTCCCCAGTGCAGGGTAGCAAACCAAAAATTTTTCTTCTGGTTAACCTCCTTGCATTTCACTTAACTTTTTCTCTCTCTCTCTCTCTCTCTGCAAAACGACCATAAATTACGGCATAGTGGGTACTATATTTGCACTATACTCGCGGACAACTTTTCTTGGCATTGAAGGGAAAGCTACGGGGCCGGAACTTCTGGCCATTAACTTCCACGCGAAGTGGTCCGGTTTTGCACGTGCCTAGTACCGCTGTGGAGAGTGATGGCTGCGCGCAATAAGCGTTGCATATCGACGCAGACGCCGCTTAGCGTTTGAGGAGAACGTAAAAGGCGCGACTTAGTCACGCGTGCAGAAACGCAAAGTGACAACGTATAAAGTAAGACAAGTACAAATATCTCACTGGTGTGCGCAGCGTCCTGTCTCAAACAGCTACATGCAGAAAAGGAAGTAGTATATTTCTTTATATCTCGCGTAGGGAAAACGGACGAAATTGTGGGACTAGATCCAATAGCGGTAAGATACGCGCGATTCGGCTCTGTAGAAAAGTTGGTGATAGCGCAGGCTAAAGACAGGCACAACAGAAAAGGCACACTAGAAACAACACAGCGTTATGTCGTGCCGAGTGCGCCTTTTTTGTTGTCCCTGTTTTTAGCCTGCGCTACCATCAAGAAGAATACAATACCAACAAGCCCATACTGCCACCATCATTGCACTAGGCGCCTAATAGAAAGTACAACAGGCTTGAAGGCCGCTTCTCCAGCATACGCTGCGACTGTACTGCGTGCTCTGCGCAGGCCTGGCGATTTTTTTATGTGCAGAGCAGGACGGAGGCCTCTCCCAATGGCCCCCAATTGACAGTCCTACAAGAGCCGATTCCCTGTTATGTTTGCAATAATGCACGAATGCCAACCAATGCAATAATGAATGTCAACCCGTTTAGGCCAAAACTCTGGATATTTCGTACGATGCTGACCTTCATCTGATTTTAGCGATGTTAATTACTCAGCTGCTTTTTAAAAGCGTACATGGTAAAAAATAACTTCACTTGTGATAAACTCCTTTAATCATGGCATTACAAAGGCATCTCGTACCCAAACCGAGCAAGTGGGAGTCATGCACGGCTTTTGAGAAATCAAAGAAGCTTAATAATATAAATACTATCATGAGCGTTCGTTTGACCCGTAAGGCAAATAGCAACGAGGATGTCAGAGGAGCACTGAACAGACAGAAAAACTTGGAGGATGCTTGAGCTTCGCCTTCAAAAGTAAAACGCGATAGCGTAATCTGGCCCCGTCAGCATCGCCTTCTCAATTGCTAGCTTGGCTTCGGTTCTTGGTGCATGCCTCAACCCTGCCGTAAGGAAAGGAACGACTGTGCGCGTAACACTGGCCGTTTCAAAGTATCCTAGAATGCCTACTGCAAGTACAGTTGTTAAGTGCCTACTACACCATAATTATTCCTTTTACGAATGAGCGAAGGGCCCACTATGAGTCCGTAAGGCAACATGCGATCCTACGCCGCTGTTCCCTTTGTTGATGCTTTTGCTGCTGATGATGATTAAATATGTCCTGAGCGCTTTCTAACGGGTGGGCCTTTAAAACACCCACTCGTTGCGCAATTCACATGTTTTGACGCCTGGCGCGATTCTACGCTTCTGCCACGCAATATTAGATGCATTAAGGAGACTCCTTCCACTACATGACATTCATATAGTGTTTTTTTTTTTCGAGGCAGTTTCAAGAAATAGCGTAGCTCTGCAGTAGAACACCTGCTTGCCACGCAGACGGTTGGGTACGATTCTCACTTGAACCCAAAGATGTTTATTATTTATTTTATTTGAGTCTTTCTCGATGATTCATATCGTGTTTCTTTTTTTTTTCGAAGCAGTTTCAAGATATAGCGTCGCTCCGTGGTAGAACACGTGTGTGCCACGCAGACGGCCTGGGTTCGATTCTCGCTCGAACCTGAAGATTTTTAGTATTTGTTTTACTTGCATCTTTCTCAATCTTAAGATGGCGGATAAGGTGATTCTTTCGCTCACAACTAACGACGCCGTCACCGACGCCGATGCCGGAATTTCTGCGAAACGAGCTCTTTAACGCTATCGCCTTAAAACGAAAAGTGCATTGTCTCGCAAACTGCCAAACCAGTCAAGTGACGAAGGCGAACAGATTCTTGAGGCAAAAGCGACGCGAGCTCAGATGGCACTTCCGTCGATAAGGTTTGCTCGAAAGTGTTTATGACGCGCCGACGCACATGGGGAACACA
Organism: Rhipicephalus sanguineus; assembly: GCF_013339695.2. NCBI lineage: Eukaryota > Metazoa > Arthropoda > Arachnida > Ixodida > Ixodidae > Rhipicephalus > Rhipicephalus sanguineus. The sequence goes on along the minus strand of NC_051180.1, from coordinate 106,416,800 downwards.
GTAGAAGTCCCATTCTAATGAATCGTAAAGCTAACGACGACATCGAAGAAGTAATCTCGGAGAGAGCACGAAATGACGTCAGCCGCAGATGGTACCACCCCGGAGTTTTACCTGAAATGCGATGACACATATAAGAAGAATTCTTGAATTAAGACCTGAAGAGATCGGCAAGCAGGATCGTCTAGTATGTCACTCCAGATGAATGCGATGACACACGAATGTGGAAAATTCCGCGCTAGCACGTGAACGACCGGGCGCATGCAAAACTAATGAGAGGATACTCTCGGGAACAAGGCTTCGTGAAAAGTGGGCGACAGTGCGAGATGCCTGAATCTGCCTTTGATATTGCGGAGTTTCCGCGAATGTCAATAACAAGTCCTAATTATGAAGTCCTAATTATTAAGACGTAATTCACAAGATATGATTAATCTCTCCTAAAGACAGATATTGAGAGCTGCAATAATATGGAGAACTGTGCTGACACCTATTAAACGTGATCAGCTCTGTTGCATTATGTCTCCTATGTATCTTGTATCAGCAGTGAATCCTCGTAAGGATGCGCGAATCGTAGCTTTATTTAAAAATCAAATCGAATACCGATCGATTAATGGCGGAATCGAATCGAATACGAAACAAATAGTGCCAGGCGCGAATGAGATCGAAAACAATATTCTTCGAACAGTTTGCGAGTGGCGTACGTGTCTTTTCGACATCAACATCAAACAATTTTTACATATCCTGGCACTCACAAAATCATAAAGTATCTGTCCTTACAGTGCACATAGTAAAACATTCTTTTTAAAGTACACAAGAAAGGAACGTTAAGGATAAATAACTAAGCAGTATTTTGTCCAATTCAGGCTAATTGGAGTACGTGGTTGCGTATTGTTATATAAAAATTAAAAAAAGGCAACGTTGTTGGATAATAATTATATGTGTATATCCTTGCGACCTGAAAGTCTGAAATGCGTGACGCCTGCTGCGGCGGCAGCGCGAAAAAGATAGTGTTATTAGTTGAAACCCCCGTATATATGCCACTATTACTGTGTAAGTAAGTTGCAATGAAACACTTTTATATTTCATCCGATCAGAAGACACAGGTTCTGCATGTATAAAGAGTACTCAACAATATCTATTGCCGTTGAACGTGTCTGGATTGAACTTGTTTGCAAGTTTTTCGGAATAGAGGGAGAGAAGGTAGTAGAATTTTTGCACAAATCTCCCTTTGATCGTCTACATCTGACGACGTTCGAAAACAATTTAATTTGAAAATATTAGGATTTTCAATAATGTATGCTTGACCTGAGGACCGAAATCGAATAGCGACGACACAATTCGAAGGACGAATGGAATCACTCGTATATTAAATTCGAATGGAATATATGAGAATATATGAATATATGTATATGTCTCCATCTATTTCTTTCTATTTCTGTTTTGCTCTCTGTTTTTTCTATCTTTTTTTCGTGCCTACTTCTTTCCATCTCGTTCTCTCTCTTTCTGTCTTTCTCTGTCTTTCTATCTTTTATGGGCGAAGCTCCTTAAAGCGGCACCCGTTCGTCCCTCGTAGTTGTCGTAGTCGTAGGGCGTAACCAGTCGTAACGCTAGTACCAGACCTTGGCCTCCAAGGTGGTGCCGGTGGGAGATTTTTCCTGTGCGTTGTTGAACAATAAAAAATTCGCAGCGTGCGCGTTAACTAAAAGCCGAATTCTTCTGTCTCTCATTCCCCATTAGCAGCCATTGGCATGTTCCAGTAGGAAACGTTAGTAGAAGTAGAAGTGTAAGTGTTAGCTAAAAGCCGACTTCTTCTGTCTCTCATTCCCATTAGCAGCCATTGTTTACCTCCAAGGTAGTGCCTGGTGAGATTTCTCCTGTGCGTGATTAAACAATAAAAATTTTGTTCAAAACGCCGTTGATTGATGAAATAAACCAACGAAAGACGCCAGATGTTTTGTAAAAGCAAAACGAAAGAACGCCAGATGTTTCTAAAGCAAAACGAAAAGACGCCAGCTGCTTAACGAAAGACGCCAGATGTTTTCTAAAGCAATGGTTTTCTAAACAATGAAAATTCACAGCGTACATGTAAAATTAAAGTGAGCTGCAAGTCGTCATAACTCTCATCGAACCTTTAGTATAAACGCGCCCGATCTCACGTCGGTGATGATGTACTGGGCAGAATTCACGGAAGATTCACGGTTTACCGATGAACCTCCGCAGCTTCGCCCACTCATCATCATTCACTCCGTGGATATGCTGTGATTTTTTTTATGTATTTATTCCCTTTATTTCTCTCTATTTGTATCTTCCTCTTTCTTTCTATCACTTTCTTTCCCTCCCTCTCTTTCGCTCTCTCCTTCTCGCGTGTTAGTTTTCGTTTGACACTTGCACCTGCTCTACACGGTAGTGGGGCTTGCCCAATTCCTGTGACACACACCCAGCTGAGGAGTTTTGCACGACGGAGCGTAAAAACAGTGATGAGAGTGCGTGCCGGTTCATGATTATGATGGCTTTTTTACGACGGAGCGCAAGTTACCGACAACCTAAACAACTTCGCTGTTAATATCAGTTCGATATTTAAGCATACTGCTTGATTCCTCCGAATCTGTAAACCTAGACTCTCTTATATTCATTTTCGGGGCTACAAGTGATGCTGCTCTCTATTAATGTTTGTAAGTCATGACCGAATAACATCTTTTGAAATTCTCAATACGCTAAAGTGTGGCATTCTGGGTGAGTTGGTACAGTTTCATTTTGCCGCGGCGGCTGCATTTTCGATGGGGGCGAAAATGTTTGAGGCCCGTGTACTTAGATTTAGGTGCACGTTAAAGAACCCCAGGTGGTCGAAATTTCCGGAGCCCTCCACTACGGCGTCTCTCATAATCACATCGTGGTTTTGGGACGTCAAACCCAAGATATTATTATTATTATTACAGTTTCATTTTCAGAGGCGTAGCGCCACGCTACGTTATTTAACGTTACTTGGTAGGGGTAAAAATTCCATCAAGTTCCCAAAGTTTTGCACATATAATTTTCGTGCAAAAATATCCTCCTCGCTTTCTCTCCTTCTCTTTCTTATATATCTCTCTCTGTGATTGTTCTTACCAAGCGCGCACAGACAAGCAGCGTTCATTTGAATACCATCTGCCATAAAACTACTGGTACATACGACTGGTCGTTTTCCAGGGCGCTCTGGCGATGCATGCCGCGCTCGGCTGGTTGGAATCGAGCGCTCTGAATACGTTCGGCCGGTTCTTTCAGAGCACCACGCTCCAACTCCGAGAGCTCTGAAGCGCTCTCATTTTGGCTTCGGAGCGCGACCGACATCTGAACACGTGACCCTCGCGCTTCGTCTGATTGCAGCAGAAGACGCGTATATAGACGCGTTTTCTCCTCCAGCCTCCGACTGCTCTGGCGAGTGACTGCATGTTTGGATCGGACACGCGTTCTCTGGCTCGGATCAAGAGCGGACTCCGCATTGTTGCAATCCGAGTGAGAACGCGGCGTCGCCCAGCCGAATGTATACCATACATTTCGCGGCAGACGCGAAAACTGTACTTCCCAAATTTACCCGGCTGTTCCCGGACCACTGTGACACGTAGGGTATTAACAGCGGGGCGCTTTATGCTCGGCAAAACATTGTTAGTCGTGTACGAAAACTATCAGCATAATGAACTGTGCGCGCTCTCTTTGTCCTCTTCTCCGTGTTCTGCTTCGCTCCCAGAACACGTGTGCCGATTTGTCCGGCGTGGGATGCAATAACTCTGATGGGTGAGAGAACGAGTACAGAGAAAGAGAAAGAAAGAGAGAAATAGAGAAAAAGAAGAAAGAGAGAAAGAGATAGAGATAAACAGACACAAAAGAGAGATATAAAAAACAGGAAGCAAGACACAAAGAGTAAGAAAAAGAGTAAGAGAGCGAGAGAAAGAGATTGAAAGAAAGAGGAAAAGGAGAAAGAAAGCACACCGTAGCCACTTTTAGTACACCGTAAAATCCCTAGCAAGCGCGCCCTTCCCCTTTTCAGAATATTTTAAACATGCGCCAATGACCGAGCAAGCGCACCCCACCCCCCGTCCCCTCCCACTATTTCTTTTTGCAGCATGTTCTCCTCTGCAGAATCCTGCAGCAGCGGTTCTTAGGAATAAAAGTTCTAGGAGTCTCTAGATATGTGCACGATTTATTATTACTTTTATAGGGTGTGGTCCCTCGGCGCTGCATTCCGAGTTGGCACACATTGTTGGAACATCTGAAGAACGTACTTCCCCCCATTGTCATAACACATGAAATTTCGGGCGAGGACTCGCTCCGGTTCAGTAAAAACAGTAAATGCATGCATATTCAATGAAGCATTTCATTAAAAGCACAGGTATGCATTCTTCTTAGAGGCTGTTCCGCCGCCAAATTGAATTTTGGTCCGTGACCGAGCAAGGGGCCCCCCTTCAAGTCTTGTCGGATTATCTTTCACCGTAGAGGGGGGAGGGGGGGCACTAGCTCGGGGTTTTACGGTAGTATAGCAAGGAAATGTGAAAGGGAGGTGAGGGTGAGGAGTATGGAGAGGCATAGCTCGGCGAACTCACTCATGAGTCGACTCACTTAGATGCACTCGGACTCAGATCTGGCCGTGAGTCTGAGTCTGAGTGAGGCTGGGTGAATAATCTTTTGGCGAGTTTGAGTTCTTGTGAGTCCGGTTGAAGAAAATTTTAGTGAGTCTGGGTCCAAGTGAGTCCACTCGAGGAAAATATTGGTGAGTTTGAGTCCAAGTGAGCTCTAAGCTCAAAATAGATTTCTTGAGTGAGCCCGAGTGAGCTCCACCTTTCGTCGTCGACTTATGGTCCTATCTACTCATCTTCAGCATTATTATCAACCTTATATCGGCTTACATTTATACTCAAGTCTATTCACACATATCTCAGCACACTAGCATTCATGGGCCACCTCATTAGTTATTGATCAGAGGCGTGAGTTAGGGGAAGGGGTCGCTTGACCTCCCCCCGCAAGCTCTTTCATGGGAAGTTCTTCATAAAAATATCTCGTGTGAGCCGCATATTTCATAAAAATGTCCTTAGTGGATCGATATATGGTATAATAATGATATATAATATACGATGATAACTCGTATTTGAAGGTACAAGATCAAAAGGCGTATCATAGAGCACTGATTATGTGAGATATTGGCGTTAAAGAGGATTGGCATCATAATCAAAAAAAGCTAATTTTACGCCAACGGGCCCGTGAGTCGACTGACTCAGGCTCACTCAGACTCGGGTGAAGCCGCGATGTCGAGCCTGAGTGAGTCCGGCTGAGTGATATGTTGGTGAGTTTGAGTCCGAGTGAGTCTGGCTGAGAAAAAGCTTAGTGAGTCTGAGTCCGAGTGAATCCGGTTGAGGAAAATTTCGGTGAGCCTGAGTGAGCTCCAATTTTTTTGCCGACGTATGTGGAGAGGTGGAGAGGAGAAGGTAAAACATACCATAGCCACTTATAGTATAGTATAGCAAGGGGTGGGAAAGAGAAGCGAGTCTGAGGAGGAGGGAAAGGAGGTGGGGAACGCCAAATGCTCCGCTGTTTCCTCAGTCATCGCACCACTGTAGGGCGTAGCTGTCCCAATTTTTTTCATGCATATACTTTTGCCCCTCTCAGAGGTTACCTTACCGTTCCAAAACGGTCTCAAAATCTGTTGCGACAAAGGTATGTGCACGAGGGGAACTCGGGTGCCATGAAATAGCAATTTCAAAAAAAAAACAAGGAACAATAGTATAGCTTACTCCTGCCAGTTTGCGGGTGCGGCCACGAAAGAAGCACGAAAGTAATTATGGATTCGCGCCGCCTGATAACTTTCGTATATCATACTTTTCGGGCAATATTAAAAAACTCAAGGCCCACGAACCGACGGAAAAACCATCATTCCTCAAATATAGCACGAAACAACTGCGGCGAACAAAAACGGGATCGGGGATTCCTATCTCTCTATGAACAAAACAGGCCTAAATAAAATGTTAAACAAACTCTCCGGCCTCCCCTTACAAGTGTCGGTTGCATGCAGTTGCAACTGCTAATTAAAGTTCTGTGTATACTTCAACCTGCGAAAGCAACAAATATGTAGTAGGGTTACAGCTTAAAGAAAAAAAAGGAGAGAAAAATGTGATAAAGAAACCCGAAGCAAACTGAAGCGGAGGTGTAGCCAGAAATTTTTTTCGGGGGCGTTCAAACCACCCTTTGTGTATTTTCGTGTGTGCGCTTGCATGTGTGCATAGTTTATACAGTGTTTTTTTTTTTTTTTAGACAACGCACTTTTTATAAAAGTCCTATGACAGTAAGCCTCTTGCCGTTTTCGGACATGAACTCTATGTCGAGGCGGGAAAACTTTGCCGCAGTTAAAATGACACTGTTGCCACTAAATAACAAAAGCTCGTTAATTAAATTTTAAATTATTGACTTGAGGGCAGGTAGTTGTATTAGAAAGTTGTAGTGCGTGCCAATTTATGGCACACCCATTTTTTTAGAAATCACGAAAGTTGCACATAGTTCGAGATATTCTTCATCGAACTTCAAGGACGAAATCGAATTCGAGGAGCAAATAATAAGAGACAAGCGCTTCTAAATTGCTCTTTTGCTGTCTACACGCTGTCCTCGTCGGCGGTACAGTGGTTACGGTGCTAGGTTGCTGACCCGAAAGTCGCGGGTCCGATCCCGGCCGCGGCGGTCGCATACCAATGGGGGCGTAAGGCCAGAGGCCCGTGTAACTGTGTGATGTCAGGGCAGGCTAAAGAACACCAGATGGTCAAATTCGTGGAGTCTTCCACTACGGCGTGCCTCAATCATACCGCGGTTTTGTCGCGTAAAACCAGATACATTATTATTCAATTAAGGAAGTAATTAGCGAGCATTCTAACAAGCATCCAAATAGCGTATACGTATAAACATTACCTTTCACTGCTTCCCCCAGCACACGGGTGCCCCGACAAGCCCGCAAAGCACAGCCATATTTGTGTCATTACGATTACGTCATTACGCCAGAACTGCACGTACATACAAGGTAATAAAAGTCGTACAAGCGCTTCTCAGTTGCTCGTCTCTCTCGCCTATGCACTGTTCTAGACTATCACGAATAACCATCGAGCTCAAATCGCCGCCTTCGCGTGTTTATCGTCAACGGACTCATCGTTCGGCACGCATGTGTTTTCAGGAGTGTTAGTCGATCGCGAGACGTGCCGATTGCGTGCTGTACCTTGCATCCCTCTCCACGTATTAAGCACCGGTGTAAACACGATCGACGACTCGAAAGAGACACAGGTTGCTTCGACGGTTGCCGCGCGTGCTTCTTTTTTATGCCCGTGCTCTGCGTGCGAGCGAGCCGCCTAGTATGTAGGCTGCGCCCGTCTCGGTTTCAAGCAGCGAACTCACGCCGCGCTTGTTTACAAGGGACTTCGCTCGGGCGCACTACAGAGCCCGCCTGGTGTCGGAGTCAGCTGCGGCTTGGCCCCATTGTTCCCCTCTCTCTCTCTCTCTCTCACGCAGGCGCTCGCTGACCGCGACCCGAGCCCTTCGGAGAGGGAGGCGGCCAACTGGCGTTGCACTTGTGTCGCCCGCATGCACGAGCCGCAGGTTTCGAGCAACAAGTGAACTATACCGAGGAACCCCGCGTCGAGCGAGCGGGGCAGCTTGCGGGCGGCGCGGGCCACCACTCGTGTACGGCGAGGTTAACGTTCGATCCAATTTAAGCTGCACGTTCCTTGCGTTATTCTTTGCTCTCCCATTGTAACCTATATCTGTCCCCTATCGCTCCTCTTTCTGTTTCGTTTCTCCTTCATAACGGCTGTCATTTCGTAGATACCAACGGGCGGCTTTTTCGATTTTACTTTAATTTCGTATCATAGCGTCGCTCTGTTATTGTTTCTTTTTTGACGATATGTACTACTCTGAGTTCCCGTGCCCTGCGGTACGCTGTATAGCAATTACGGGTGGATGGACAGTGGAAAAAATAAAATCTACTGTGCTGTTTTTAGCGCTGAGTCATACCTATCAGGTCTCACGCCTTTGACCCACCGTACATGCTAGCTTAGCGGCTTAGTTGTTGCTCTGCTAATCTCGAGGACGAGGGTTCGACTCCCAGTCATAGCGGGCACATTTTGACCGGAGTGAAATGCAAAAACATCCGCGTACTTTCACGTGCTCGTTAAAAAACCACAGGTGGTAGTCAAAATTACTCTGGAGTCCCCCTCTGCGGCGCGCATCATAGTCATATCGTGACTTCGGCATTTAAATCTTTTTTTTTTCTCGCGTCTGTATTTCTTGCAACGGACAATGTCCCGATACACGCAAGGTTATTTTTAACAAAGAAGCTGTTTGAGTCCACCGTTAGTCCGTGCAGTGCAGAGCGAACAGAAAACTATCGTCGTCATGAACCGGCACGTGATCTCTTCGTCCTCTTCTCCATCTTCTGCTTCGCTCCCAGAACACGTGCAACTATTTGTCCTTCGTGGGATGCAATAACTACGATGGGCGAGATAACGAGTACAGAGAGAAACAGAAAGAAGGAAAGGGAAAAAAGACAGAAAAAGATAGAAAGAGAGAAAAAGAAATAGAGATAGAAAGAGATGGAAAGAAACAGTCACAAACAAGAGATAGAAAAAAGAGAGAGAGAGAAAGAGAGAATCACCGAATGAGAGAGAGAAATAGACATAGAAATATAGATGAAGTGAGGAACAGAGAGAGATAAAGATGGAAAGAGCGAGAAAGATAAAGACAGAAATACAAATAAACAGAGACAAAAAAGAGATAGAAAAACAGAGGGAAAGCGAGAAAGAAAAAGAAAAGGATGAAGAAAGAAAGGGAAAAATAAAGAGGCATAAGGTAAGCCGACAAGCTACGCACTTCTTCCAGGCTGAATAAACGAACAGCGCAACGGACAAGAACAGAGGAAGGTAACAACACTGTCAGTGCCTCTGTCCTTGTCCGTTGCGCTGTTCGTTTATTCAATTATGACCTACCAACTTCCCCAAGTTTCCACGCTTCACATCTTCCAGGCTTTGCACCACTGTGCGAAGGTGCCTTAATGTTTTTTTTTAAACAGCGAAGTCGTTTATGGCCGTGGTTTTCCGATGACTATCAGCGTAACGCGGCTCGCAGCTCCAAGCCGATATATGCCACAGAAACTGGGCATGCCCCAGTACTCACCTCCGGTTCACTAAAGAGGAAGAAGCGGTCTATAACTAGCCGCGTGAAGGAGTCCTTGTCACAGAAAGGAGCCTCTGTCGTTGTTTTTGATGGGGGTAAATATCCCGATGAAAACAAAGGATAAAAATCACAGCTCAAGCTGGTATCGAACCCAAGCATTCTATATGGCAGTCGAGTATTCTACCACACAGTCGTGCCAGGGCTTCAAACTGCTTTGCAAAAAGAATCCGTAAAAGCGGTATGTCAGGACAACGCCAACTGCGGCTGAAGAGTTGGCTATGCGATTTTATATCGATCTAATAAACATTCCATATGTGCGCCTATGACTCCGCAAGCTCTAGTCAGTCGTTGCAGTTAATTATGGATATGCACATCATAGCACCGTAGCGTGCACTTCGTGGTGATAAAGCTGTCGTCTCTGCTCTAACGTGAGTGCCGACGTTACGTCGGACCATGAGCTGCCCTTTACACGCCAGTGTACTCGGCTCGCCTGGTAAGCCCACGATATGCGCACAACCGCTCAATTTACACCGAGTCGTCCAACCACCTCGTAACGCTTGGCTCAAAGCGAAACATCCGGCATAGGGTTGTTGCACGCTGACTGCTTCGCAAAACAATGATTCCTACAGTACGTTGGATCTGTCGGATATTTTTTTTTTGTTTCTTTTGTGTCTGTCATTTGACCGGCGACGTTTACAGGCCAGAACTTATTCAAACCCGGTAATCTCACACCTACCCATACGTATGCAAGAGATATAAGTCCAAGAACTGTGGTTATAGAGCCACTCTGGAACACATGCTATGGGAATGTCGAGGGATAACACACAATACTGGGGATGCAGCCTCTAGCGATCGCCTCCGCGCGAGCTGGGAGATCGGCCCTCGGCCCACTGGGCAGCCCAAATTCGGGCTGCCCAGTGGGCCGAGGAAGCCGCCAGGACTCAACAACTTCTGGCCATCACCTCGGCGGGACCTTTTGCCCGTCCCACAAGCTCGCAGGACCTTTCAATAAAGTTCTTAATGTTTTGTGTTTGTGTGTGTTTGTTGGAAAGTAACCATCAGCTTCCCTTCATTTCCAAATTCAAGTGAGAACTGATAATGCATTGAAGGCTTGCAGTTAGTAACGAGACGATTAAACAAAGCATAAAAAGAACGAGGTCTGTTAGTTCGCAGTATAACACACTCGTATCGTTATGTTACGTGTGGAGTTGTGCTCAGCTTCTGGCTACTCGTACTGGGTAATACCTCAAGCGCCAGACGCCTCATTACAAGGAGTATTTGCCCAACCATCCGCGCATAGAGCTAACCGCCCAGAGGGACAGCCGGTCATGTAACGCGCACAGCTTCACAATTTTTCACACGCTACATCTCTTCAGCCGATTGAGCACACCCCCCCCCCTTTCTTTTCCTCCGGCGTAGGGTAGCCAACCGGACTGCCTTCTCCCTTTTATATTCCTTCCAATTCTTTCCGACCTCGTGGTCAAAGGACCAAGGTACTAAGCGAGCAAGTGAGGCCCAGGTCCAAGCCTTACGGCAACAATCTGGACGCATATCAATTCCATCGGAGTGAATGTGCATGCAGTCTTTATCCCGATGTAGCTTCGGTCTTTTGTGAAACCTTTATTAAGCTCTGTGTCCCGGTCTTATTGCGCTACACGCACACCCGCACTCTTCCCATCGCCCTGCCATCGATGACAATCGACGCTTGTCAGACGAAGAAACTGTGACAATGGTTTTAGTATCCACTCGGCTGTCCAGGCACGCGGGCAGAGCATAGCATATACTTGTATAGTATAGCGTAGCAAGGGGGTTGGGAAGGGAAGTTAGGGTGAGTAGGAGAGATGTCAGGGTGAGGAGGGGGGGAATGAGGAGGGAAGAGAGTAAACCATAGAATAGAAAGAGAATTAAGGAAAGGTAGAGGAAGAAATAGAGAGAGAGAGATGAATCGAGAAAAAGAAAGAAAGAAAGAAAGAAAGAAAGAAAGAAAGAAAGAAAGAAAAGAAAAGAAAGAAAGAAAGAAAGAAAGAAAGAAAGAAAGAAAGAAAGAAAGAAAGAAAGAAAGAAAGAAAGAAAGAAAGAAAGAAAGAAATAGAAACGAAGAAGGCCGCCCAGCTCCGCACTTCCTTGAGGCTCGGCACCACTAGTGCTACGCTGCCTTAATTATTTTTTTCTTATTACTGGCCGTTCGAGCTATCCCTACACTTGTGAAGTTAGACGTGTTTTCTTATCAAAGAACCTGATGCCAAAGGATAAATTTTTACTAATGTCAACTACAGGGCATCACATCTGGTCGAATGATATTCCCGCGCACAGAGTATTATCTGAGTGTCTCGCAGGGAACTGACATTCGTTATAGTGAGACGTAAAGTAATAAAAATTCAGGAGCCCTTGCCCTATCGGGAAAATGGAAGGAAGCGAAGGTTGGCGTGTGCGTGCTTCTTCATTTCTTTCTTTCTTTCTTTCTTTCTTTCTTTCTTTCTTTCTTTCTTTCTTTCTCATTACGCAATGCTCCTTCCTAACTGTCTCCTTCCTCCATGTCGTGAATTGGATCGTAGTCAACGAGATTAGCAGCGGAAGATTTCAGTTGTTATAGCCAACAACCACCGCCACGCATTCATATACAGGCAACAATAAAATGTGGCAACATGAAATAACAAGCCACCTCGATCAAAGATCAGACTGCTATATCAGGAACGACTGATCACCGACGAGCCGACGATCGAGGGAGTATCAGTTATTGGAAAACGGCGTATAGAAATACGCATTTGACCGACGCGCCTTCGAGGGCCGCATTTCTTTACGCTCGTCGACGCCGGGTTTCTCGCGTCACCGAATTCAAGCTTTGCTTGAAAAAGAAAGCCTGTGCCCGCACCGTGAGAACATGGTATGCATTCCCAACTAAAGCAAACACGAACTGGGCATCGCTAAATAAATATTTTGGAACTGCGAGTGGTAAAGATACCAAGACGCACAACTTCACGCAAATCTATAGGGCCTGAGACTGTGGGTTGTTTCAGAAACGAAGAGCGAACGCGAGCGTTCTCGCGGATCCTGTAGTGCAGCGGCTATCGCATAAATTTGTCTGATCGTATAAATACAACGCACAGGGCAACATCCGCTTGCATGTGAGCCACAAACAAACCTGTTCAAAATAACGCAAACTTTGTCCAGAATGAGCAGCGCGTGCGTGCCCAGTGAACGCACACATCATGCGAGTTCAAAGCCAAAAAAAAAAAAAAAGCTGCTTGCTTTTTACATATATCCACGGATGGAGCTACACGCGCGAAAGAAAGGATACAGCCGTTCGAGGCAACGACCCAACATTGTCGCTCAACCCTCGCACGTTATCGGATGCGTTGCATATGTGCAGAGCATGACGCGGGAATCGAATGTTCTGCGTTTAAGGCCAGCCCGACAGACAGTGCACTGCGCTGGCGCGCCAGAAACGCTCTTGTCACAGGCGTGGTCCGCGAGCGGCGTGACCCGACTAGCAGGCAAGCTGCGCCGTCCATCCTCGCAAAAACGCGCCACGTGGCTTCGCGAGCCCCGGTCTCTGTGCCGCGAAGAGAAGAGCTTTCGTGCGCCAGCTGTATAGTACGCAGTACGTGTCCTTCTCGGAGCCCCGCGCGCAGCTCGGCTGGCGCCAACTGCCGTTGCTGCTGCGGCTTCCTTCGGTGCACAAGTGGCCGCTGCGTGCCAAGCCGGTCGGTCGCCCGCTGCGTGGCATCCTCCGAAGCGTCGCACGCAGTCAGCGGGCGGAGGCCTGCAGAGATATCGCTTCGAGATGGACAGCTGCCGGAACGTGCAGCGCGTTTGAGGCCACAGCGCGAACCACGTACATGGAATCGTGCGCCTACACCGCACCAAGCTCGAAACTAGCTTAGAGGAACCACACGCAGAGGAGAGAAAGGGAGAAAGAGAGAAAGGGTATACAGGGAGGTAACAGGAATTGCATTGGGTTACCTGCTCTACAAAAGAGAGAGAGAAAGCGATGGCTCCTGGCACGCTTGTCGTATATTGTCACTGTATGTTATCATTATTAAAATGTAGCCCACCTTCCCAATGAAGCACACAAGCCAAGTCTTAGTACAGCCCTGCTGAAGCCAACTGAGGCTAGGAAACATCGTTACCGTCGAGGAAAGGCCTTTGAAAATGTCATGGTTTCTTCACTTGAGGAATCCACGACGACGGCTCTCCGCCTAAAGGATGTACTCTTTAGTGTACATTTAATCAATATATAACTATTACGAATTTTACCTTTTTATGGCTGTTACCATTATGGATGTTATGCCCATTTATGCCAACCTGTCTGTACTTTCTGATCCTGCTTGAATGAAGGACTGCAAGACTACAAGTCCTGAGAAGAACGACTGAATAGGGAGAAATGTTGTGAGGGAGATCCTATCGACTTCGTACCTCAACTGTCCTGCACGTTACCAACATTCTTTTCCATAATGTCAACGCCCGGTTTTGTTAACTAAACCAGTCATAAAAAGTGAATTGCATTCTAATTAAGCTTGCAAAGAACTAATCACAACTGTGTGTGCGGTTTCTTTATGATTTTTTATTCGGCCTCATTAGCATGACAACAAAAGAACAAAAGAAACATTTCAGATTACTGAATTGGACACGGAAAGCAGAACGGTAGGTCTTAAAATTAATATGCAGAAAACTAAAGCAATGTTCAACAGCCTCGGAAAGGAATAGCGCTTTGCGATAGCTAGCGAAGCACTGGAAGTTGTAAAGGAATACGTCTACTTAGGACAGATAGTGACCGCGGAGCCGAACCATGAGGCTGAATTGACTAAAAGAATAAGAATGGGGTGGAGCACATTGGGCAAGCATTCTCAAATCATGAATGGTAGTCTACCACTATCCCTCAAGAGGAAGGTATATAACAACTGCATCTTACAGGTACTTACCTACGGAGTAGAAACCTGGAGGCTTATACAAAGAATGTTCAACTTAAACTGAGGACGACGCAGCGAGCAATGGAAAGGAAAAATGATAGGTGTAGCCTTAAGGGACACGGAGAGAGTAGAGTGCGTCAGGGAACAAACGGGTGTTAAGAACACTTTAGTCAAAATGAAGAAGAAGAAATGGGTATTGGCAGGGCATGTAGCCCGTATGCAAGACAACCGCGGCAAACGCGCGAGGGGGAGACAAAGTTAGGTGGGCCGATGAGATTAAGAAGTTTGTGGGTACAACGTGGCAGCAGAAAGCAGAGGACCGGGTTGATTGGCCGAACATGGGAGATGCCTTTGCCCTGTTGTGGTCGTACTCAGGCTGATGATGATGACGATGATGATGATGTACCCAAGTCAGTGCGCAAGCAGGGGTGCGAAATGGTTTGAGGGGATAGAAAGAGCGAGTGAAAAAGAAAGGCTCTTTTTACCCACCGCGTTGGTATTGTGGTTATGGTGCTCGACTGCTAACCCGAAGGTCGCGGGGTAGAATACCGGCCGCGGCAGCCGCATTTCGATAGAGGCGAATTGCTGGAGGCCCGTGACTTAGATTTGGGTGAACGTTAAAGAACACCAGATGGTCAGAATTTCCGGAGCCCTCCACTGCGGCGTCCCTCATAGTCATATCGTGGTCTTGGGACGTAAAATCCCAACAGTTATTGTTCAAATAAAAGGCTCTTTTTGGCCAACCATTATAACCGATTGAAGCGAAAACGTGCAGGTAATATTCGCTTTTGTCCCGTCACATCTAAGGTTAATGTTGTTGCTCGGGACACCTTCTCGTTATCATAGGGCGTTACAACTAAGACACGAAAGCCACAGTGTTTCCCGTACGCCTCACGAGTTTCCGGCACTAGAAGGAAGAAAAAGGGTTTTATTGTTCGACGTCATACATTAGCTATTACAAAATAGACTTGGGCTCTTGCAGCAGCATCACAAGCTTCACAGAAAAGATGGCAATAAAAACCCCGTTGTATGTATGTACATCGCAGATTGCTCAGTATATTCAATCTTCTTGCAAGCGCTTATCGACGCGCGGTGACTCCTCGGGAGCACGCGATCATAGAGCGAACTTCCCGCGGCATTGCGGTATAGGGTCGTTGGAAGCTCGCCAGCATTTTTACCCACAGCGCGCGCTAATTGCGCAAGCTCCGCGTCGAAACGCTGGTGAGACGAGTCGTACAACTTGTATACTTATACAAGGCCGTTACTTGCAGCGCGAAAAGAAGTACGCTGTAAAAATAAAATGGCGGCGTTGGGGGCGTCCGTGCGTGCGCGTCGCGAGCCGTCCATCATTCGAGGTTGCTTGCGTGTTACAATATGCTCGCCACGCTTGTTTCCGGGGAAAAAAAAACGTGTCACTCAAGTGCGCCTGCTGGACCGTACGAGCTTCGTAGAACAGAACTTCACTCACATCCGCGGTTGGATGCGTAGTAAGGGTATCTCGCACCGGCACCAGCGACGAACGTGTCAGCTGCCGATAAGATGTCGCGAAGGTTCGAGCTTCCTCGAAGAGCGACCGCGAAGCGGTCAGCTGCGACAGCAGACAACTGGCTCGACCAGTTCAAACATGCTCATCCTCTCACCGCGCCTGCACTTTGAAGCGCCATCCCGGCTTGTCAACGCACCCGTGTAAGACGCCGTGATCCCGAAGCCACGCTTCCGCGGCGACGTCTTCCTTTTGCAGCTCGCAGACCCAGACGGCGCATGCGCGGTGTACGTCACACGGAATACTCCGAGAACTGTCTACAAAGGACTCGTCAAGAGACTGGTCGACGAAGACAAGGAGTGTGGTCTTACGGGACCCGGATGGGTTTTACGCTAAGGGGAAATTTTCAGCTACGTATAAAACCCTGTGCGCTTCAGGAACTCTTCCATGGAAACTGGGCTCTCTTACACAAGATTGCTTCTCAGAAACGCTTGCATGGCTTCGCCCGTGGCAGCATTACCGCTCTATACTGCGCATATGAGTGAAGCTGGAGGTCACAAGGCTCCCCGTTGGGCATTTGAGTGATTTGACGTGCGCTAGGCGGTTCCTGTTCCTGCTTCTGTTATCGAACAGGGGAAAATAAGAGGTGCGCTGTGGTCATCGAGAATACAAGCTGTCCATTTAGAGTCTCCTCGTCGCGGTATTCTGGGCGAGTAGAAATCTAAACTAAACGTTGCTAATAACAACGTTCAGGTCACTATATTGCCGTTCAGGTCACTATATCGGTTCTATTACGCCACTACGTATATTCCAACGCAGAGACTTACACTACATGATGCTTCAGCAACTGTTAATGAGGCAAGAGCTCCTACGAGTCTGTCTTTGTTTTGATGCCAGGGTACAGAATCACCCTGCTTGCTTCAGTCAGCACTTCTGAGGTGGGAATTTTATTCCCTCTGACTTAAAGAGACACTAAAGGCAAATAACAATTTATGTCAGAGTGAAAGCTCAATGTATGACAACGTCTAAAACGGCAATATTATCAACAGCAGTGCCCTACTTACCGAGAAATTAAACTAAATATATCACATGATGAGCGCCACGAGTGGGACATTTTCGAAGTGATCTCGATGACGTATGAGAGTCTGCCTACAATAAATTACTAGTAATCAAACTAGCAGCAATAAAAAAAGAACCTTCTGTGCATCAAAAGACGTAATAAAATGCTGTTTGTTCGTTTCCGTTTGATTTCATGGAAAAAAGAACCTCTGTGGCATTGCCATGGGGAACGGCGCGCGTGGTTCAAAGGTTCCGTTTTCGCCGAACTGCGCTTCGCCCGGCGCCCTGCTTCGCTCACGCGGTCGCGTCTCAGTGGTAGTTTCAGTATCACGTACTGCCGCGTGTGTTTTGCACGCTTGTGAAAGTCGCTCTGACAGAAAGTTCGACAAAATGCCGCATGCATGTGATGTTGCCAGATGCCCGAATGGTGCACAACGCCAGTGCTGCAGCAAGGAAACCGATGTGTCTTTTCACTGGGTGCCGCGGAATGAACCCTTACGCTCGAAGTGGCTTAGTCGCTGAATTGGAGCCCAGCGTCGCGAGCCAATGTCTCGTTGTCAAGTTCTCCGTCCACATCCATTGCGGTGATTGCGGCAAGCTTCGATGGCTTCGATGGCCGTTGTTGCTGCTGTGGGTGCCGCTACTTTCGCTCTGCTGCTACTAGTGTCGGCGGCCGCGCAATAAAGGCGGGCAACATTGGTCACGGCAGCAGTGACGTATGAAAGTCTGACTTCAGGTGGGTGATTTTAAGTGCGCTAATGCTGATGCGGACCACTAAAACATGATTTTATTTCAAAATAAGCACTTCCTTGGCATAAAAGTAGCACTACGAGGTTTCTGGACCGCTATTTCAACAATCAACGTCGACTTAATATTTGCCTTTAGTGTCCCTTTCAGAAAAGCCATCGACATTAATGGAGCCCCCATGGCAGCTTCCTTCCTTCCTGGACGATAGTCACGACAATGCCGGGGTTCAAAAGCAAGAGAAACACACCTGGACCGACGCTGACGCACTTTGCCCTCGAACACATTAACACCACTTATAGAACACGTTTATACATATGGGTTTAGTCACAGATGGATCATCTGCTATGGGTGTGTGGATATCTTTGGCGAATGTTACCATCTCCGCAACTCTGAGCCACCGTACTTCCGCCGCGGCCACGGAGCTTGCTGCACAGCGGCTGACAGCGCTCGTGTATATCAAAGATCAGAGACCCAATTCTTCGGTGATATCCTCCGAGTCACGAACAGCACGAGTCCCCGAAGTCACCGCGCGCGCAATATCAACTAGTCCTGGATATCAGGCGCTTAGGCAATAGTGCTCATGAGCTACACCGCCATGTTGTACTGCAGTGGCTACCAGCTCACTGCAGCATAGAAGGGAATGTTTGTGCTGACTCCGCTGCCAGAGCCACACGCGACGCGGCATGTGAGAAAATCGACATTCCTTTTTCAAGAAAAGATGGCAGCTATTTGGGTATCTGCGTTCGCCTGGAATCTACAGCGAACAATCTGGTGCGACGCGAGCAACTAGTATTGACCGCTGCCCATAATAGATCCGTCGTTTAACTTTAATATACCACAAGGACTAACCAGGCAAGATGAAACGTGCATTCACCGGCTGAGACTCGACGTTGCCTATACGAACTACTTTAAGCACAAGATTAAGCAGTCGTACTCTCCTACATGCACTACATGTAACACTCGGGAAGACTTAAAAGTTAAAACACGTTCTGCGTGACTGTTGCCGTTACGACGCAGAACGACAGAATCTGAAGGCAGCACTTCATTTGCAAAGCGGCTTGAGCTTGGAGCTGCGGTACCTTCTCGGCCCGTGGCAAAGCCGCGTTTGTGCGATGCGTAACACAAAAGCGCTAATGGCGTTTTTGAGAACTACTCACTTATGGATGACCCTTTTGTGTATATATGTGTGTGTTTGTGACTGAACGTATTACCTGTGTGTATATGGGATCACTGTATATATCATAGTCAACAGCCGACACCTGGAGTAGCAAGACAGACGATAAACCAGGCTAACATCTCCGTGAATATCATTGAAGATTGCTCTCTATCTGTCTACTGTATACGGCATGCTTCTTTTCCGTCAACAGCTTGTGAACATTTCGCTTGCGTGCTCGTAGAGAGGTAATGGTAATTGCATGAATATCGCGACGGTAGTATATGAGTGATGACGGCCCTTAACCTCTAAATTGTGTAATGGACAAAAACGTCTTTAATTTGGCCTCGCGAGCCGATACTTAGTACTTTATTTAACCATGCACCGGTATACCATTTTAACAACGTTTTGATTGATTGATTGATTGATTGATTGATTGATTGATTGATTGATTGATTGATTGATTGATTGATTGATTGATTGATTGATTGATTGATTGATTGATTGATTGATTGATTCATTCATTCATTTCTGTGGCAGTCCTGGGCTATAGAATTGCAGGGATTTCAATTGGACAAAATGTACTCAATACGGCGCAGTCGACAAATACAGTAGATCGCTTTTCTTCCCCGAGAGCACTAAACTTGGTTATTCCGGATGTTTAATAAAAGTCAGTTGTTCTACTAACTTTGAATACGTTACTATAGTATGGGTTTATCCCTTACAAAAATAATCTTGAAAACGAACCTAAAAGAGACATACGGCTCATTGCTCGTACTTTCAAGCGACGCTAGTTTACTGATCTGTCATTACGTACGGACCTAACCACCTTATTCAATCTAAACCGCTCGTCATATCTGCATATTCTGTATCAGTTAACTAAAGGACACTCTAACGCTGACATTAGTAAATAGATTTAGTAATTCTTTCTTTTTTGCGGATAATCGGCACATCAGAGACACAACGTAACAATAACGTGTTTTTCATGCTATAATGACAAAGAAGTATTTTTCTTAACACCGGAGAGACACAGTATGGTATTAACTTAAGAAAGAATTGTTTCGTGTTCTTCGAAAAAAAAAAGGTCGTTGTACTTAATAAGTTTAAGATACAGTCGTACCTCTCAATAAGGAAAGCCCCCAACCAGGGGCGTAGCCAGAAATTTTTTTCGGAGGGGGGTTCAACCATACTTTATGTATGTTCGTGCGTGCGTTTGTATGTGTGCATGCCTATATACGCAAGCAAAACTGAAAAATTTCGGGGGGGGGGGGGGGGTTTGAACCCCCCCCCCCTGGCTACGCCCCTGCCCCCAACAATGAAATTCTCGTAGAAACGAAGAAATCTGGCGTCCCCAGCGAACATCCACAGACTTCAATGCATTTGCCCCCTCTCGACAGCGAAGAGATTTTAAAAAGCACGCCCGCCGTAACGAAAGTTTCAGGTAGTGATACGCAATACTTTTTTCCACCCATAAGCTGATTGGGAACCCAGAAATTCGAAAATTGCAGCACCGCTCATTCGACAAGTCGGGCGCACCGCACACACGTTTCCGCCAACAAGCATCGATCGGATGATGATGATAGGAACAAGACTTCCTTTTTTTTTTTTCGCTGAGAACAGTTATTTTGTTAACGGCCCTTTTGGTAACTACGTCGGCCCATGACGTTTTAGTGACGACACCCACGAAAGTGACGTCATGCCGACAGAAATTCTGTATGCCGAGCGTCTCTCCGTGTGCACGTCGAGACCTCCCTGCATGCGCTTTGCGTACATTGAGTGTTGTTCGGCTTTTCGGAACGATGCCGCCTCCTCTTAAAAAGCGTAACTGTTTTTGACGCTTCAGGAGAAGTCTTGGATCATCGTCGATGCTGCGAAAGGCAGAAAAAAAAAGCAGGATATTGCAGATGAGTTCTACAGAGCAAGATCAGCAGCTTCGTTAAATAAATTTCGGTTGTGCGAAGTGATTGGTATGTGCATCCTTGTATTTTCTCGACAACGAAATTCTTACCGAGAACGACCACAAATTGCTTCCCCGGCGATCTTCGTTATTGAGGGGTTTGACTCTAGTAGCTATATTTGCGAGTATGGACTACACTTTGGTATCAAATTCCGGTAGTAATGGTAGTGGTAACAATTTCAGTGACATCAACAACTGAGTTATAATTGCCAGGAAAATAGCGCGGACTCCTTGGTTCATAAGCACCGCTTTCGCTGTCATATTGGGTTGCAGCTGTGTGTGTGTGTGTGTGTGTGTGTGTGTGTGTGTGTGTGTGTGTGTGTGTGTGTGTGTGTGTGTGTGTGTGTGTGTGTGTGTGTGTGTGTGTGTGTGTGTGTGTGTGTGTGTGTGTGTGTGTGTGTGTGTGTGTGTGTGTGTGTGTGTGTGTGTGTGTGTGTGTGTGTGTGTGTGTGTGTGTGTGTGTGTGTGTGTGTGTGTGAGAGAGAGAGAGAGATTAACTAGCCTCTTCAAAAATTATTGGATTCACGTAAGTTCTAAGATGCGAGTTGTAAATGCGTGACTTGCCCCTAAAGTCAAGTATCCACAAGAATGGGCAGAACCAAAGCTGAAAATAAAAAAGAAACATCCTAAGCAGCACCGAGCTCGGCAAGTTTTGCTATCGTTAAAGTGCTTACTAGCTGACACGCTGCGTTCTGACGCGTTTCGAGCATCGCTATTCTGGGCTCTCTTTTCTTTTTAAGTTGTTGCTGTCAGCAATAGAGTTGAACCATTCAATTTCCTGCTTCCGTGTTGTGCGCCCAGAGCTTGCTCCCGTTGTTGTAACTCGTGTCCTAATCACTGCGAGAAAAGGCAGGCACTCGCGCACACACACACACACACACACACACACACACACACACACACACACACACACACACACACACACACACACACACACACACACACACACACACACACACACACACACACACACACACACACACACACACACGCGCGCGCGCGCGCGCGCACAGATAGATAGATAGATAGATAGATAGATAGATAGATAGATAGATAGATAGATAGATAGATAGATAGATAGATAGATAGATAGATAGATAGATAGATAGATAGATAGATAGATAGATAGATAGATAGATAGATAGATAGATAGATAGATAGATTTAGTATTAAGGTTCGTCAGCTTTCCGGAGTCGATGCTTAAGAACGAATGCAAATGAGGGGCCCATAGCAAATTATCTCGTAAGAAACAAAACATACAAAATATAGTGAACAGGTAGAGCTATTTATAATTATATAATGCTATTGTGTTTCTCCTCAGACTCACAACACATGCAAACAATGCGTAAGAGGAGGGCTATAATTAGGCATCCCATGAAAGGCAGTGTCTCCGGTGTTCTTTGAATGAATGAATGAATGAATGAATGAATGAATGAATGAATGAATGAATGAATGAATGAATGAATGAATGAATGTGACCTTTACTGAAAGACAGGGACAACTCTTGGCCGCTGTTGGGGATGAGGTGGGAAAGGGGTAAGGGGATTAAAGGGTGATGAGTTGAGTCCAGATTTTAGACAAATGTCTATTTTGTTCCTTACGCTCATATTGCGCGACTTTAATATATGAGCATGAATTAGAGATTAAGAAGGGCTTTTATAGTGTTTTATATAGTGCCTTCAAATGCCTATTTTGGGCGCTCGTGCCTAAATGCACGTAAATACCTATAAATGCCTATATCAATATTGGCGCCTATATATACACTATTTATCCTCGAGTTTCGCTTTCGAGTGCAGTTTGGGGCCGTTGTTCATGTTACCGGACAATATCGACTGTTCGGAACTCTATGGAGTTCAACCTACAACTCTTGATCAACCAACTCTCGGAAAACAAAAGCCAAGACAGTGTTGCTGAAGGCACCTTCTCGCGTGCGCTCGTTCAGGGAGAAGTTGTCCGTACGTGCCCATTCCGCCAGAGCCCATCGTCACACGTTGGTCAACATGACTAGTAGCTGCTGAGTATTACAACTGCTACTTTTCGGATATCGAGGTCTGGATTAACGGCTTTTCAGGTGGCGAAAGTGCTGCATGCAGTCAGGAAGGCTCAATATGTCCTCGCTGTACATGGCCTCCTGGGAGACCTGACATACTTGTGTGCTAACTTCACGTCCCTCGCAATCAGTATCAAGAAACTTGAACGTTCGGCAGGAACTCTAATTGCGAACAGGGCGCTGATTCTTCATGCACAGCAAAGAATCGCCACCGTTCCTCAAGGATCAATGGCCGAAAAGGCACGTACGAAGTTGCAATCGGTCTTGGACAAGAACGAGGGTTTTTCAGTGCTTAAAGATGTTTCAGGAGTCCTTGCTGGTGAGTACTCTACGATCCCAGTGTCGGTTAATCCCTCGAATATTCCCAAGTTCTACTATGCTTCAATAACATCTGTCCACGTCGAGCGTTCCTTCTCAGCGTGCGAGCTTATTCTCAGTGACAAGAGGCACAATTTC
The DNA here is from genome assembly GCF_013339695.2 of Rhipicephalus sanguineus. Classification (NCBI taxonomy): domain Eukaryota; kingdom Metazoa; phylum Arthropoda; class Arachnida; order Ixodida; family Ixodidae; genus Rhipicephalus; species Rhipicephalus sanguineus. The sequence continues at coordinate 106,393,814 of NC_051180.1, read as the reverse complement.
GAATCCAAATATCGGGAATATTGTGGTGGTTTGCTATTTCTCCCACAATTTTCACGGTGATTGTTAGACTACTTTCAGCGTGCCCTCCAAAGAGATTCCTTCAAACATGTGCACTTCAAATGGGCGGAAGTGTCTTTGGAAGTGTTGGGACGCCTTGCCTGTACAATTAGGATAATGTCATCCTCATGTAAGAACACGTTAATTTCTTAATAAATCGTCGTCTGTGTCGCATGTATTATACATCTGTTTTTGTTGTGTCTTAATTTAATTGCTCCGTCAGACATAAAGTAGCGCTTTTTAAATCAGTATTTCCAGCTCTCAAGTATTGTTTTTCGTGTATGTTTCTCTATATGGGACGCTCACCGTTAAACATGAATCTGAGGAGTGCGCTTGTTGAATGTCAATTGATCGTCATTAGTCCAGCAGTCTTATGGGGCTGCTGCACGGTCACGTTCAACTATTGGCGCCTCTGCGCCATCGCGAACAATAACTTTCTTTTTTTTGTTTTTTTGTCGTATAGATACAGGTCACGCACGTCTTCGTTTGAAATCATTTGCATTTATGTAAAAATTAATTCTGCCTATATTTGCGACATTGGGTGCCTAAAACGTCGTTTAGCCTGCCTATTTCTGGCGCCTAAAACGCGCTTTTTTAGTGCCTGAAAATCCGGCCTCTTGTGATGAGCAGCTTCACTTCACGCCTTCACGCGAGTCAATACACCACTCGAAACTGGTCACTTTGACTACCGTATATTGTGAGAGCTTTCTGTGCTTCATGGCCAGCCTTTATTCGCTTCCGCAGAGCTGTCATGTCGGAGTGCAGCAGATGTTTAATATGCCGTCTGCCTTTTGAGAAAGTTGCGCGTGTCTAAATGAGATGTTCTAAATCTGCTAGGAACAGCGTCTGACAGTGTGAGCATCGCGTAGAAGTCTTTTCACTCGAAGGTCGGGTGCCATTTGTCTAGTATGTGTGGTGTGTATGCAGAGTTGGCCGTAACGTTGTTTAAAAATTTTCTTGTTGACGAGTAAACCCACCCTCGTAATTTAGCATGCGCGCTGGTGTAGCTTTCTATAGTCTTTTTTACTTGTCTGATTTCATTTTAGTGCGAATGTAATGCATCAGCGCTCTGCTAGGAGAGCCTTCTTTCCAGATCTTAAGACCGGGATTTTGGTCTTCCGGGTGTGGCGAAGAACTGGGGTGTGGAGAATTGTATATGTGGTACGAATCTGTATGGATGCGACAGTGAATCCTTTTACTACTGATGCCTCCCAAATCGAGGGGAATAGTATTGAAAACCTGCTTGTGCCGGGTGTAGTCCCGGTTGTTCGTATTCAATGCAGCGTTGCATTATCGAGTGTAGCATTCTTTCAATCAGTTTACAGACTGTGGAAGTTAGAGCTATGGGCCTTACATTCGCTGGCACTCTGTGGTCTTTGCCCTGCTTATGTATGGGGTAGATAAGCGATAGTTGAAGTGAATCTGGCATCACTCCGGATTCCCAGGACTCGTCGATGATTGAATAGAGTAGTCGCGCTTCGACAAGCTTCCACGACAGTCGATGCCCCACAGCAGTTCCTAAGCTACAATTTTCGACACACTGCCAACTTCACTGTCCATTCTAAAGCGTTAGTAAAAGAAATAAGAAAATGCGCAGTGATGCTTCAAGTGAGTCGGACAGTACTATTGATACGCAGCTCCGAAAGAGATAAAACCACTTGAGAAGTGAGAGGCTCGCCCCTGGGCAGCATAAAAAGGGGAAGGAGGCAAAACGATGAAGTTGAGGTCGCAGCTTTTAGAAAGTTGTGTACGTTCTCGGCATCATTTAATATTTGATACCTTCTCTAAAGCAGAACGTAAACGCAGGAAGCTTCCAGTTGCAACTGATGTGGGAGACGATAAATGATGTAGACGATAAATAGACGATGTGGGAGACGATGTGGGAGGCGCGCTTTCTCGCGACTATAAGACACCATACCGTCAATTCGTTCAGCGACCCACAGGCAAACTCGCCGTTCCGACTTGTGTTTACAACCTTTCGCGATGTCTCTATGGAGTCGTGCGGGCCCGGGAACGATAAAAGAAGATAAGAGCAAAGAAGGAGACCTCGTCGCTCACCTTTCAGATATATCGAAAGAGAAAAGAAACGAAAAGGAAGCAGCGTTAGAAAAAAGCGAACAGCCTACAGGGTCCACGGAATGCAAGGCACAGAACGTGAATATTGCGGCTGGTTTTTTGCGTCGTGCACTGGCACGATCGCGATCGGCCGCCTAGCAAAAGCGGGGCTGCATCCATGTCCCGGGGCAATGTATAGCTGGCGTCGACCTGTTCGCCAACTCGTCTCCGTGAGCGTGCGCGCTTAGCATGCAGGCAATTTCGGAAGGACTCGGAGGCAAAAAAAGGGGGGTGTGAAGGGGGAAGGGCGAACACTGTAGAGCTTGCACTGTTCCGAGGTCGCGACCGGCGACGCCGGTGTCCTTCTACAGGGTCCACCGCTCGCACCCGCCACTTGTGGCCCTCTCTGGCCTGGCACCGCTCTCGTGGCGCAAAAGGTGCAAGATGCGAAAGAAAAAAAAAAGTAAAGCGGGGTCGCCCTGTGGTGTTGTGGTGGGCAATCGTCGGGCAAGAAAACGGCGGCCTCGCGTCCCAAGGTTGGCCGCTCGCCCCGTATCTGGTCGGGTGCTTGCAGTGCCGCATACTTGACGGCCTCATACCAACAACAACACTCCAATTTCCTCCCCCCTGGTCCTGACAACCCGCCAGGACATGCAGTGGGAGACCTCGCGAGCAAGCGTTGCTGCTGAAATTGTCTCCTTTGCCAGGCTTTTCATTTTTTCGTGACCTGGTTTTCGCGGTGTTCCGTGGTGGTGCTCCTGCGCCAGATTGCCGCCTCGCAGATACATACACCCTGTGTTGTGTCTAGTTTCGTTTCTTTTACGCGGATTTCTCGGTTTTGTTATGCGCGCGGTGCCTTCGGGGCAGTGGTGGTGCCAACTACGAAGCTTAATGAAGCTCGTCTAGACGAAAGTCGCTCAATCATTACGCGCAGTGATACGGTTTTCGTTAGTTCGTTGTATGTGGATTTTTTCCATCGTTCGCTGCGTTACCTGTTAGCTGGCGCGGTCAAGCGCGTTCGGGCTAAACAGAGAGCGACCAGGTAAAGCTACGGCAACGAATGAGACGCTGTTCGGATGCAGTAATAATTCGATTGTTAGTGTTAATAATAGATAACAAATGAAAACGGAGGTTGACAGAAACACGCTTACTTGAAGCATTTGAGAATTAAACTATCGTTATAATTACCAGCGAAAGCCGCATGACACGAACAGCTTCCTAATGTCACACCTCAGCAATGCATCCTCACATGTAGACAAACGTGTTGCATTTCTCAACTCAGTTGTGCAGAGTTACTGCTCCATCTTCAACGGCTAGGATTTTGCAGCGAAGCCGTATAAGCTCGTCCGTCCTTTGTGCGCAAAAACTCCTAGCGCGTATGTGCCATAGAAATATGGACAAGCCCCTTTGCTCACCACTGGTCCACTAAAGATGAAGAAAAATTTGGAGGACGCTCGAGCTTCGCCTTCAATAGTTGAACGCGATAGCGTAATCGGACCCTGTTCGCATCGCCTTCTCAATCGCTAGCCTAGCTTCGCTTCTCGGAGGACACCTAAACCATGCCGCAAGGAAAAGAACGTCTGTGCGCCTGTAAATTGACCCTTTCAAACTATCCTAGAATGTCTCTGCAAGTACACTTTCGAAGTGCTCACTACGACACGATTCTTCCCTTCGCGAGTTTGCGAGGTACCCATTGCGCGTCCGCATAAGGTAGCACGCGCACCTGCGTAGCAGCGCACGTTGTTGGTGCTGTTGTTGATAATGGTAATTAAGTACGCCTGTGTGCTTTGTGATTGGTGAGCCTTTAGACCAAACCACTCGTTGCGCAATTCATATGCTTTCACGCATATGAATTTCACGCAATTCATATGCTTTCACGCCTTTTTAGAGTAATTATGTTTAGGAAACAAAAAAGCGACACGATGTTGAGTAATACCTGTACTCTATCATGGGAGAACATAGGAATGGACTTACCATGCGAATTCCCATCGCACCACGCAATGGGCTGTCGATGTGTTTAAAAAAGTTAAGGGGTCACCTAACTCTCCTTATGTGTACAGAATGCGAAAGCCGCATGGAGCACCCAGACAGACGCGGAGCAGACTGGCGCGGTTGGCCACACCACGGCGTATTTCCTATGTCCACGTTTATATCATATATTAACGCTCATGTAATGTGACATTGATGTGACATTCTCACACGGCATCATAACCTGGGGATGTCATCTTGCAACTGAAGCTTATTACCTGGTCACGTGAACATGTCACATGACGCGCTCCAATTGGGAAAAATCAATGTTGAGAATGGGCGAGGTGGTTTTGTTATCGAACCATACCTTGCACGACGTCATCACTTTTAAAGCGAAGCGGCATGTATACACGGCTTGCACGTGACTTCATGGACTCACAACATGGCTCCAACATGGCGGATTTGATGACGTCAAATCAGTATAATCACGTGGCGATTAACCTGCTTCAGTGTGATAATGACGTCGCTGGAACGTTATTGGGCATCTGTGCCTGAATAACGAAGGAACCAGCATGTGAGGTACTGATAACGCAGACGTGACGTCACAGAGTTCACGTCCCGCCATGTTGGTGCTCCAACCTGGCTGTTTCAGTGACGTCAGTACAAGCCATCTATCGCTAAGTACTGGTGGATCGCGTCTGCAGACAGAAGGCGCGTAGAAAAACAATTTTCGGCGCCCCTAGCCCCTTGTACAGGGTCGATCAAATCTAAAGTGAACTATTCAAGACCGGTGGCAGCAGCAAGCACAGGACCGGGTTGAATGGTGCGACATGGGAGAGGCCATTGCCCTGCAGTGGGCGTAAACAGGCTGATGATGATGCTGATTCAAGCCGGTTAAGGTAGAAAGTTTATTTTACTTCACGAGGGGAATACGAAAGAATGAGAATTGTGTGAGGGGCTCGTTTTCTGTATTATACACAATTAAACCGACAGACAATTAAGCCGGGGAAAGCATAGGAGACTTATTTTGTGGTTTCTTAACTGTAGTGTAATGATCCTCACTTAAATTGAAAGGAATTAAAGTCAACGAAAAATCACCCTTTTCGTCGGTGGGATCTGAACCCACAACCTTCGAATTACGCGTCCGATGTTCCACGTTTTGAGCACACATAAATACCCTACAAAAAAGTGGGCGCGCGAGCTCCCTCCGTCGTAGCTCAAATGATAGAGCATCGAACACGTAATTGGAAGGTGCTGGGTTCGAATCCTACCGACGGGAAGGGGGATTTTTCGTCCACTTTAATTCCTTTCAATTTAGGTGAGAATCATACACTACAGTTAAGAACCCACGAAATTATGTCCCATATGCGTTCCTGCGCTTAATGGTCTCTCGGTTTAATTAGTTGGGTATAACACGAGAGAAGTGTCCTTTATATGACAGATAATCATGCTGAATATAGACACAATAATAATTTTTCCGAATTATATGTTACACATCAGCTTCTATGAGGCCTTGATTACTATTGAGATGTTTACCATAGATATTGAAGACCCTGTACATCGGCCTCTCGCCAAAAGCTTTCGTTCGGTACAGGTGTCTCTCGCCCCCTGGCCACCGCGGATGCCCTTTTCACAAGTGTTGCGATCCTCGGCGGCGGCGCTTCCCACCAGTCGCGCCCCTTTGTCTCGTGACGTAGAGATCGCGCAAGCGCTATCAGCGGTTGCTCTGTGGACTCAGTATGGGACGAACGCGTATCGTTCACTCGGAGGTAGACCAGCGGGAATTGACGGAGCGCCAGCACGCACAGAAGCGCGAACGCGTGCGAAAGCGACGTGAAACCGCTGCCGCAGAACGTCCTGACGCAGCTGCTGACTTCGTTTTCTTCCGTCTTCACGGTAGCACAAGAGCCCCGAATTTTGACTCGAATTTTCTCGCCATCGGATATTTCTTCCGATTGCATTTAGAGAAAACTGGCGCGGCGACGCTGTTGTTTGCATGGGAAATGCAATGCCTTTGCATTAAAAAGGATACACGATCCAGAGCATGTACTCCACTGTGAGAGCGCCGGTAAGCTGTGCCTAATATGATAGTCCCTTCGTTATTTTTGGAAGACATGTGTTTTAAAAAAAAAATGCAGGCACCCGCCATGGTGGTCTAGTGTTTATGGTGCTCACCTGCTGACCCGAAGGTCGCGGGATCTCGGCCGCGTTTAGATGGAGACGAAATGCTTGAGGCCCGTGTACTTAGATTTAGGTGCACGTTAAAGAACACCAGGTGGTCAATATTTTCGGAGCCCACCAATACGGCGTTTCTCATGATCATATCGTGGTTTTGAGAAGTTAAACCCCAGATATTATTATTATTATTATTAATTCAGTGCCACCTCTGTGCTACGCAGATACGCTGTTCATTCACTTTACCAGAGTGAAATGGCTCATGATGTTTTTTTTTTTTGGTTAGACATGACATAACGCCGATTTTACTGCAATGATCAATCCTAGCCGATAGGTAAGAAGGCAAACTATCTCGCACGCGCAGTTTGCTTAACATACTCTGTTTTTGCAAAAGTAACCACATCTACTGTCCCCTTGAGAAACAACGTAGAGGCTCTCGGCCCGCGAGAAAATTTGCTTTGAAACATAGCACGTGGCTTTTTACACACAGCGGCGAACGAGAGCGAAATACCGTGCAGCTGTCAGGACCAGTCCAGTCATACGGCTTGCAGCCGTCCAGCTTGCAAAAATAAATAACTAAATAAATGGTGAAGCCTGCACTAAGCCGCACAAGCCTTGAAACAGCGAAACTGGCGATTCTGAAGACTAACCTGGTTACTTGTAGGTTGTTTCTAGGCCTTAGCTAGGTGGTGCTAGGTTGTTTCTACGTTGGTTCTCAGCGCAGAGAGGCTCGAGTTAAATCATAGACAATCACAGACACGACACGGGCACGTCGTCGTTAGCGTAGGCCTTCCATCGCTTCAGGGTCTTCTCGCGGACACCGTTGCCTTAACCGTCCCCTGTCGTAGTACGTACTCGGGTCTTCGGCTCGCCGCCGTCGCTTCGCAGCCAATTGTCGGGCTAGCTGTTGCCTTCTTTCTTTTTAGTGGAAGTTGTGACTAGGGGGATCTACCCAATTTCTGTGGCACATACCCGTTTATGGTGGTGATAGTTTTTTGTGATAAGCCGCACAGTGGCTCATACTCGATAGGCCCCACAAATTACGGCTAGCCTAAACAGCTTCGCTGCTCAAAAACATATTATTAAATGCGAAGCATGTCTTAGCGAACCTTAGGCACTTTGAGCGTATCTATCTATCTATCTATCTATCTATCTATCTATCTATCTATCTATCTATCTATCTATCTATCTATCTATCTATCTATCTATCTATCTATCTATCTATCTATCTATCTATCTATCTATCTATCTATCTATCCGCCTACGTCTGTGTGCTCTCGTGATCGTGTCCTTAACTTGGTGTAGACCAAAATTGGCATGGAAGGGTAAGAGGATTTGACGAATATGACTGTCGGGTCATGACATGATTAACGTGAAACTCCTGTCGCGTAGGTCGTCAAATCCTTTCCTCCGGGAACGTGCGGCACATACCCGCTTACCACGGTGTATGCGCCACAGGGGATTGATAGTTTATGTCTACCCAGGAACGGCGAGAATAGACATGGGGTCATTCCATGCCAAATCATCCAGCGTTTTTCCAAACATCACAAATATGGCTGAAAAAATTTCCGCGTTTTTCTTGAAGTCCGAAACTCGTTCTGCTCGTTTATTTCTGTTGCCAAAATTTTCCCCCCTGTTTGTGAGAGTCCGTAGTTTTGCGCCGACTGAGCTAAAGGGCATCCAACAACAATTTTTTTCAAAGGACGTTTATGGGATGCACTCAATAAAATGGTATTTCCGGCAAGCTAACGAAGTGATGTAACTATAATAATAATGACTTTTTATGTATATCGAGTCTTCGAGGGCTTTTCGCACGAGCAAAATTGAATAAAGTTGCAAAGTTTGATATTTTTTTCCAGGAACAAGGAGAACTCAAAGGGTAGAAGTGAATTATATACTGATGGTCTGTTCGACATACTACAAAATAAAAATAATTTAGTCGCTGAAGGTTTAGCAGGTCGTCTGAAAAAAAAAATGCGAATTTCACTTTTTTTTTTAGAGAAGCTCTGTATTCAGCATCAGAAAACTTGCCTTGGTGGTTGGACTAAAAATATTCACGATACTTCATTTGAAAGCTCTATGTATTAGCTGAACATAGGCAAAGTTACAAAAGGGTATTATTTTTTTAGCGTGAGAAATATTTCTTTTGAAATTTTGTATCTCCACCAGCTTTTCGACGACAACTCAAGCGGCATGAAACACTCACAACGGCAATTTTTAGCCCATGCCCACTGACCTGGGATGCAGACGTCAAACATGGTGTTGTCTATAAAGCAACCCCATTTCCTTTTCCACTGCTTTATAGACAGTACCGTGTTTGACGTCTGCATCCCAGGTCAGTGGGCATGGGCTAAAAATTGCCGTTGTGAGTGTTTCATGCCGCTTGAGTTGTCGTCGAAAAGCTGGTGGAGATACAAAACTTCAAAAAAATATTTCCCACGTCAAAACAATAATACCCTTTTGTAACTTTGCCTATGTTCAGCTAATACATAGAGCTTTCAAATGAAGTATCGTGCATATTTTAGTCCGACCACCAAGGCAAGTTTTTTGATGCTGAATACAGAGCTTT